>NW_027450256.1:0-17696 GCF_964194025.1 Convolutriloba macropyga | reverse complement strand
AAATTCACGGCCTGATTACACTTTTTTTGCCAAACATGGTCGGCACCACACATTTTGTCGCCAATGCTTTGCCTGGAGCGCTCTCTTCATCGCTCTATTATAGGGCATAATTGCGCTATTTTCGATTATAAAAAAATAGGTACCGCTAACGATATTCAAAAAGGTCTGAGAAGTGAATAAAATAACAATTTTGGTTCCATTTTTTTCTTTGTAGTTTCTTGCCGTCCAAACGTTGCATTCACATTATAAATTGATACATACCATGAACAAACTGGATTAGGATTTCTACTGAGCACACTTCTGTGGAAATTAACACCGAATGTTGTCGTAGCTTCTGAATATTCTAGATGCTAATTTTGTTACCTTGCTCCTTCCACAAGATAGCTGGATATTAGAAAAGCTTTAAGTTTCATTTAGAAAATATTGTGTAACTCTCGCTGCAATGGGCGGACTTTTGAGGAACTACCCCTGGCTAAAATAGCGATGTAAAAGTGGGCTGCAATAAGAGGACTTTTGAGGAATTACCACTTCTGTACAGAATTGCGGTCTAGGAGTAGGAGTGGGCTGAAATGGGCCGCAATTTGAGGACATTGAGGATCTACCCCCGGGGCTAAAATGCCTTATAAGAGTGGGCTGCAATGGATTGTAGTGAAAGGGCTTTCGAGATAATAACACCCCCCGCCCTGGCCAAAAATGGGATGTAGGAATGGGCTCATCAATGGGCTTGATTGGGAGGAGTTTTTAGGGCTCATCACCTGACTAAAAATGCGACGTACGACTGGAGTACAAAGGACTGCAACGGGAGAACATTTGAGGAATTAAATTTTCCGGCCAAGTTTGCTATGTAAGAGTAGGCTGCAATGGGCTGCAAAAGGCCAATTTTTGATTTACCTCGCGGGCAAAATTGAGACGTATCACTGGTCTGCACTGGGCTGAAATTGGAAAACTTTTGATGGGTTATCACCAGCTAAAATTGCGCTGCAAGACGGGAGTGCAATGGACTGCAGTGGGAAGACTTTTGAGAAACTTCCTCCCCCCACCCCACGTCCAAAACTTATTCAGATGAAACAAAATTTGGCGGTCAAGGTGGATAAAATGGTATAAGAGTGAGTTGGTAAATTGTTCAGAGGGTGCAAAATGATGCATGAACTGGTCTGCCAAGGGTTAAAATTGTGTAAGAGTGAGGGGGTAGCTTTTTCAGAGGGGGTAAAAAGGTGTCAGAGTGACTGTCAAGGGGATACAAGGGCTTACTAATGAGGAGACAAATTGTTGATAGGGGGTAATTCTAATATATAGTGTTCTTAGAGATGGACCGTCAAAAGTTGAACAAGTATTGATGGTCTAGAGGCTAAGAGTAACCGACTGAGAGTACAGACGTTGTGGGTTCAAAACTGTCTGTCTGCGAGAGTGGGGCTAAAACAATGCAACATTAGCTCTTCTAAGTTGCAAAAAATAATGTAAGAATTGGGGTAAATATTTGAGAAGGTGTAAAAAGTGTGAGAGTGAGGCTGCGAAGGGGCTAAAATGATTTAAGAGTTAGGGAAGAATTTGTTGAGTTGGGCTGCCAAGGCGGTAAAAAATGGTATAAAACTAAGCTGGTGACTTGTTTAGAGGGGGTAAAAAGTTCTAAGAATCGGGCACTCAAGGTGGGTGAAATGCTGTAAGAGTTAGGAGGTAATTTAATCAGAGGCGGTAAAATGATGTATGAATTGGGTTGCCAAAGGAGGTAAAATGGTGTGTGAGAGTAATTTGATCAAATGTGGTAAAATAATGCAAGAATTGAACTGCCAGGGGGGAGTTAAAATGCTGTAATAGTAAGAGGTATTTTATTGAGAGGGATGAAATTTTGTAATAATTTGGCTTCCAAGTGGGCTATAATGAAGGGTGACTTGTTGGCAGGTGGTAATTCTAAGAAACATTATATAGATCAATATATAGAACAAGAATCAATATATAGATGGACCGTTAACAGTTAGGCAAGACCCCCCTTAGCAGCCCCTTTTGAGCTGCTTTTTCCTAAGAAAACCTCACATTGAAGCCCCCCACCCGTTCATGTTTTTGAGTGGAAAAATTTGACCCGGGTGCTTTTAATTTATTTAGATAAATTACAATTATTCCTCTTTTGGATGTTAAAATGCCTATATATGGCAGTGCCAGACGTCAAAATGTTGCTCATATATATATATATATATATATATATATATATATATATATATATATATATATATATATATATATATATATATATATTCTAAGTATAAAACTGAATTTAGGTGGACTACCACTATCAGTTGGAGGGAAAGCGGACTGTGTTCTCCAGATCGTAACAGTGCGGCATTGTTGAGTTCGGAAGAAGATCCCAGCAGAAAAAATTGAGTCAAAGAATGAAGGACAAAAAATTGAGTTAGTGACTAGAATATGCCGTTATTTTATAACATGCCCTTTTAAAACTGCCCTTTAGTATAACTTTTATGAATGCTTCTAACTGTTGAATGCGGTGAGTGGTTCTACCCAGGGTCGAGGTTTTATCAAAAATTAATGTAAGATTAGCGGTGAATAGCGGTGAAGAAAAAACTTTTTTCACCTTAAAGCGCCCGCATCTTTTTTTACGTTGAATGCGTTGAAAGCGGTGAATTTTTATAAAGATTGCGTTAAATTTAGCGGTGAAAAATTTTTTTTCACCGCATTCACCCTATTTCAAAAAGGAAACTACCGTACAGAGGTTCGAACCACTCATCTACCGCATGTCTTCTTATTCCACTGCGACATCTGTCCTTTACTTCAATAATATTTCCTGTGAATTTAAGATAAGCGTTGAATTTAGCGGAGAATATTTGTAGGAGTTGGGATTTTAGCGGTGAAAATTTTTTCTTCACCGCATTCTACTGGTAGCGGTGAATAATTTTTTTTCGCCGCATTCTACTGGTTGCGGTGAAAAATTTTCTTTCACCGCTTACGCGGTGAAAAGAAATTTTCCAGCGCTTAATTTTTTTTCACCGCATTCATCGCATTGAGCGCAAATCTTACACCTTTTCTCAGATTCACCGCTAACTTTACATCTTTTAGCAATTTTTAGCGGTGCCACCTCGACCCGGGACGAATTGTGAACGAAAAATCGTTTCTACGCTGAAGCTGAATGGTTCTACGAAAAATCACAAGTCCTTTTGCTTAGAATTATTATTATATCAGCGTTTTAATTTCACCGATTCCTGTTGGTAGCTACGGAAAGTTTAAACCATTTTAACGGAAACGCTTAATCCGTTAAAATAAAGGTTTCAGCACAAAAAAATGTTAATCGTATCAAAAATCGTCGCTGAAAGCTGCAAATCTTGAAAAAAAACAAAGGATAGGTTTTTTCATTAAGTGGAGTAAATCTGATAGAAAGAGCAATCTAATCGTTTGCTTTTTAACAGATTTTTCCGTCGAGATTTATGAGAAGCTCTGCTTTGCTGAGATTAGAGGGGTTTGTTTGCGAAATCATGTTAAACTTTTCGCAAGTCAAAATGATGAATTCTGATTTCAAGTTAACTGTTTTTATATAATTTTATTTTCTCAGCAAGAACGTTTGAGTCGAAAACATTGATAAAAAGTGGCTGTAGATCTTACAAACGTTTTAGTAAAACAAAGTATTCTCATGCGTTATTATGATGATTGAAAGCACACCCACAAGCCATTAAACATACAGCTGCTCTAAGTCACTTGTTTTTAGCGAAACCGTTTTAATTTGAAGATTTTTGCAGCCGTAAATGTCATACGGAATGGATATTATCAATTACAGTATATTAGTGAAAGTTTATATAATCATCCCATTTCAAGGGCAAATGCTTCCGTTTAGTTCTTCATGTGCTTTTATTTAGTTTTCATACCTAATTCAATTAATCTTGATGTCTGTTCAGGTTCCAGACAGGAAGCTGTCTATTCATGCATGTAAACAAATCTTAAGTGTGATTAACTTTTGATCTAGTAGAACTTCCTTATGATCTTCATTTTATCTTAATCTTATTTCATTCATCTTATTTGTTGTAATTTAACGTTATCCAAACGCTCTTCAATTTATATAGCTCATCTTAAGCTGAGCCATTCGCATCGCGAATACCGAATTCGTAACTGAGATTCAAGCAACAACAAGTAAATAAGCAAACGCGGCGCAACTGCGCTCGCGAGTTCAGGCAATTCGCATTCGCTACTCAATTGACCTGTCAGAAAGTAATTGAGTACAACATGGCGCAGTCAGCAACTGATTCTCGAAAGACTCCTCTCCACATCGATGCCTTTTAGGAGAAACCAACCATCACAACTGCACCTTCGTGGGACAAGTGAACGCAACAGTGGAAGTTAGCATTGTTAGCGAAAGAAGGGATTCAACTTGATACTTTGATCAATGGACCACCCTCGGCAGTAACTTATCCAACCGAATCAACATATGAAGAGCTAGTGGAGAACCACACGCAGGTAACCGAGAGAGACCGGAAAGTCCGCAACCGGCAATTGAAGATAAATTGGCATAATCGGTGCAAAAAGATATACGAGATTGGTGTTCTGTGTGTGGACAAACCCTGGGGACTTTGTATACAAAACTCCGTATCACTACTTTATCTGTGCATCGGTACAAAAGGCCGTCGCCTTTTTTGAGAGTAAATATCCACATTTCCAAATCGAGAAACAATCCTTCAAGGACCTTTGGCAAGTGATGGATGATTCATTCACCAAAATCCGGAATATCACTTACGATCGTTTCGTTTTCTTTTCTTCGAAACAGGAAAACGGTGAATCAGTAGAGAGTTTTTATGGACGTCTAAATAAACTAGCAGAAAGCTGTAGTCTGCGGGACGGAGAAACTACGTTTATTAGAGACGGATTCATACTCAATATGCAAGATCATGTTACTCAAAGAGAATTGTTGACAGAAACTGTTAGTAACTAAATAGATTTAAAGCGCGTAATATAACAAAATGCGTCTTTTTTATTAGCCAATCAGAATCGAGTAATTAAATACGCAAAGAAATCGTTACAATTTAGGTACAAAGGTTTGAAAAAATGCAAATAAATAATTTCAAGAAAATCTAGTCATAAGACCTATCAAACAAGGCATGATTCGGCCCAATAATTTTTAGGTTTTTGGATTCGTTGGTACAAAATGGTGACTAGCATTGAACTGATTCGTTATCAGACAAAATACCGGCCAAAAGAGCATCAAAAATTGCTGTCTAAAAACCACTTGTTGCTATGTACGTTGTCTACTTTTACGTTGCTTTCAGAACGCGTTGCTTTAGATTGTTTGTATAACTGACAATATTGTTTGACATGAATTGAATCTATACGAAAGTGTTTTAGACCTTCATATTGGCGCCCCACAAGGGACGAGTTAATCAGTTGAATTTAAATTTGAGCAGCAGCAGAATTGACAACTCAGCAATTATTGGTAACAAGGGACGGCTCCATCAGTAATTAGTCAGACTGTCTTCTTCATAGTGGGTGGCCCGGGAAGTGGAAAAAGAACGCAGTGTGAGAAGATTGTGGCCGAGTTCAGTTTCACCCATTTGTCCTCTGGTGACCTTTTGAGAGCAGAGGTCGCCTCTGGGTCAGAAAAGGGCAAGGCACTAGACGCATCAGCCATGAAGGCCGGACAGCTGGTAACGACGGAGACAGTGTTAGACCTGATGAAGTCGGCAATGCTGAGGGAGAAGCAGACAAGCAAAGGATATCTGATTGATGGATAACCCAGGAAAGCGGACCAGGGACACAACTCTTGGAGAAAATTTTAGCCCCATGCGCAGCTTGCATACTCTTTGACGTGCCCAACAAAGTGATAAAGGAACGACTTCTGAAGAAAGCAGAATTTCTGAAGAAATGTGGCAAAGCAGTTCTAGTGATCTCAAGTTAGTGGTTTTGAGCGGTTATCTCATAGCAATTTTGCTGTTACTTGAAAACTCTGCTTTTGCTGTTTCACATAACACTCAAATAACAGAACAGTTTAGTTTGTTTCGGCCGTAACTTAAAAAAAGAAACTGTTTTAGACGGCAGGTCTAAGAAACCTCCCCTACATTTTGGTTAGATAAAAAAAATTAGCGAACAGGTCACCATAGCCCCCCAAATACAATTTGTACAATTTGTGACGGAGAAACATTGCTTTTAATAAATTTTGGTCGAAATTTAGGAAATTCAGACAAATTGGTCCACTATGGTTATATAGCAAAGAATTAACCTCAGATATGCGAAAAAATGTGAGAACCAAAAGCTAAATAGTTCAATTTCGAAAATTTTTGGTCAATTCAGAGGCAAATAAAAAAATTAGAAAATCAATACCGAATAATGATAAACCCTATTTTCTAGCTTAAATCAGTCCAGTTTACTGGATTACCTTTCCGTAATCAAGAATTCGCAGAAAAAATTGATCAAAAAATTGACCAAAGCATAAATTTTTGACAAATTCGTTAAAATAATTATTTTCAGTCGAAGGTTCGTTAATTGAGTGAAACTCAATACAGATAAAAGGTGTGAAAAATTCACAACCTCTGGCCCATAAAAAAATTACGTTATCATATTCTTTTCGTATCACGTTTTCGTACCGTACCGTCCGCCTTTTTTTCATTCCTTAATTTCACCATTCTTGAATTTCGTTTTCTTTTTTCTTCGTCAACGTTGCTCTCCCAAAATTTCGTTTTTATTTTTCGTATCCGATCGTTCCATTTTTTTGCGGTCAACGTCGTATTTCTCCGCTTCATTTATTCCCTCGATGTAGTATGTTGTCGTATGCGATGAAGTATGTTTCCGTTTTTGTTGCAGAATGTTGATTATGCTAGTATGTTGGTCTGTTGTTTTGGTCATGTAGCTTTCTAGGTTGTTAATTAGTTCATTCACAAGCTACGACTGGAGACTCTCCTGACTTTTTCAACTTTACTAATAAACTAGCTCCCTGTTGTAGTATATTGATTTTTGCTGCTGCTGTATGTTTGCGTGTAACTGTATGCTTGTTAGTTGGTTTGGTCTTTTTGCCTTCTAGGGTTTGACTTGAGTTTGTTCTGGAGTTACGGCTAGATTGTTTCTTCACTTTTCCAGCTTTCATAGACTACAAAAACGCTGCATATAAATTAACTTTTGCTGTAGTATGTTTAATATTGTTGGCATGCTGAGCGGTTGTTTAGGTTTGAATAATGCTAGGGTGTGACTTAAGTTTAACCAGGAGTTACATCTACTAAAATTCTAGCTCTTTTCATGCTTTTAGAATACTACTGTTTTGCCGTAAATTAGTTTGTTATTTGTATATATTAAGCCCCATAATGACGTGTGCTAAATTGTCTCTTGCAGTAGCATCTCTACTCCTTCCTAGGGTGTGACTTAAGTTTATTCTGTAGTTACAGCTAGTTCGTTTGGTTGAGGTTGTTGCTGGCATCTGCTAATCTAGTACTACCCGAGCTCCCCGCTCGCTGCTTAATTGTCTCCCTCCCGTTCCTTCCCGCCTTTCCGTTTCGTTGCGCGCTACTCGCTCAACGCTTCCGTTCTAACCGTCCGTTTTCCCGTCGCGTCGTGAGCCCGTCGCCCGACATTTCCGTTCCCTCCGTCTCGTTTCTCATTTCCTCGTTGCGTTTCTCGTTCAGCGTCTCCGTCCCGTCCGTTGCGTTGCCCGTTTCCTACCCACAATTTTGCCAGTTGTCCCGTTTCCTGTTGCGTAGTGCGCCGTCTGCGCGTCCTTCCCGTCCCGTTCTTTTGGTTTTTCGTTTTGTCGCACTCCGTACATCCGGTCATCTTTCGCCTGTTGCCTGTCTCCCTGTTTACTACTCTCACTTTGCTTAGAAGCACGTTAGAAGCCTTGTCCCCTTTGTTACCAACTTTTGCCGAGTAATTATTTACTCGGTAACTTTTTCCTGCTCTTCGACGTCTTGATTATCAATCGTTGTCATTTGGGTTCGGTATAACACTGATTCCACGTGTTTTGGTTGAAGGTTACTCTACATTAATAGATTAGCCATTTCAATATCATGGCCGAACAGCAACAGAAATTGAAAAAGCTCTTTAATGCAAGATCTAATCTAGAATCTGAAATATGTAACATCCATATGGACATCACAGATGCCATAGATCGTCATGACAGGAGGGTTAAAGTTGAACGCTTGGTTTCTATGTTGAAGGATGCTTTCAGTAAACTGGTGCAGAAGAATGAATAACTATTTGACTTGGCCAGTAAAGCGGAGAACCCAGATTCAATTTATCTTGTACTTGAATAATGGTTGGATGATGTAACTAAGAACAATGGTAAATTCTTGCTTGCGGCTAGAAGCTATATTGACCAAGTTGCTGATCCAGACATCGTATCTGATGGCGTTAGCCTCAAGGCAGTCTTAGTTAAGTTCACGCCGAACAGCATCATCGATGTCTAGCCAGCATAAACATGACTTTATCATGGAAAAACTAAAAATCAAGGAGGCTGAGAAACAGGAACAAGCTGCAATGCGCCTTGCTAAGCAAAAACACGAAATTGCCTTGAGAAAAAGGAGCTTGAAATACAATTGTAGCGGATGGCACTTCAAGAATTAGAGGAAGACCACCGCCTGCGTTGCCGCAGCTAAATTAGATGAGGCTGAATTAATGGGTAATCGTTCATTGTTTATTCACCATTCAAGTGAACTGAAATAGCTAAAAGATAGGGGATCAGATAGAAGTCAGAGACTTGTTCAGGGTTGTGTAAATTCGTTTCTACCAGGTAATTCATTGACGGCTGCAAGTGAGTTAAATTTTTCTCGTCCTGCTTTAGCAACCGCTGACCCTCCTGTTCTAGATATTGCCCCTAGTTATCCCCCTGAAAATACAAGTATTCTTGCCGATAACTTAAATCACCTTGAATTGCTTTGGCAGTACACACGGCCAGGAGTTGCAATTTCTGTTGCTCAGCAAGAAGTGTTGTATCGGGAATACCTCCAGGCTCAACTGCAGCAATCACTAAGTGATCGAAGGGTCGAGCAGGCACATAGTCCCTCAGGCAATGTAAGGTGAACCCAGTGAACCAAGTACCAGTCAACGTACAAAATGTCGCACTCCCACCACTTCAGCCACCTATGCAACCTCCCCGGCCACCGACACCCGTTATGGCACCAACGAACTCCATTTTTGTACCTGATTTTTCACCAAACCCACAGGTGAATCAGTTCTTGGGTCCAAAAGCTCCTGTGTGCCTGGTCAATTACATCTCTCCATCCCTCATGTTGCACAACATCAGAATCCACCTCAAAGTAAAATTCCACACCAAACACAAGTCTTTATTGCCCATTCCCCGCATAATGTCCCTCCACCTCTGAACCCACTCGTGAACCCACCACCCGTAATCCCGCCTCAATAATTATTTGATCCTCAGCCTCTTGTAATTCCGTCGCCCATTCCAGCAAGCGCAACAACCTACTTACCCGTCCCAAACATTCCACAGCAAAAAATTATCCAATCGCCTCATGCCCGCCTAGTACCGTGTTCTACCGCACAAAAGCCTCCCCTGAACTGCAACCTTGATCTAAACTTGTGGAATTTTCCTCAGAATAAACCCCCAAAGGTAAACCAGGCGACAAATGATGCAACCGTCTTCAACAACGTTCAACCGTACCTACCCCCAAGCACAGCGAACCCCGCCATCAGCCATCACCTCATGCAAATGAATGCACAACAAAATTCTAATAGCATCCCAATAGCCCACCGCATCCCACGCTTTCAGCGCCAGCATCTGAAAATGCAAGCTTGATTAAGGCATTCACTGAGGCCTTAACTAGTAAGAGGAATGAACCGCTACCCGAAGGAAAGTTGTCTCAATACAATGGGGATCCCCTACAGTGGCACGAATGGTATGGTCAATTTAAAAGCGCAAATGACTCTCAGTCCCTAACTGATGATGAGAAATTGACATACCTTGAGACCCTCGTAACTGGTAAAGCTAAAAACAGCTATAGCTGAGTTCGCTTACTGCGGCGCAATTTACAAAGACGCACTCAGGACCTCGGAGCGTAAATTTGGCCAACCACAGGCGGTCGTAGGTGCCCATTTGGACAAACAGTTCTCCACCATTGAAGATGCACAATAGCGATAACATCATTAACTATTCGGGGTGCATTTCAAGTCTTGTCGGGGAATTTAAATCGCTGTCATTCAATTCGGATTTAAATTCGGAGTCATGGTCACTCTTCACGGTCAAAAAGCATTGGGTGAAACTTACTCTTCTTGATTCCAACGACTAGTTAAACGAGAAGGCCAAAGCGCACGATTTAATGAAGAATACCGCAACTAAAGCAAGGACTGAGGCTACCAACAACTCAGTAACAAGATCAAAAGTTGCTTCGAAGGCATTTGCTGCAAATACGCACCACAAGAGTAACCATCAGCCGCAACAGATTTCTCCGTCAACATCAATCTCTAGTTGCATTGTATGCAAAGGCAGCCACAGGCTGTGGGAATGCCGTGTCGTGAAGAAAAAGACCCCCACGCATAGAGCCAAGGTCGTGGCTGAAGCAAAGATCTGTTTGTCTTGTTTGAGTGATAAACACATGTTTAGGCAATGCCCAAGTCCCCATAACTGTAGGAAAGATGGTTGCAACAGCTCCCATAACACCATACCTCACGGAGCTGAAATGGTTTTTCTAGCTAAACACTCAACAAACAACAACATCAATAATTCGAAGTCGAATGCGGGTACTAGTAGGCCAACTACCGGTCAACAGCAACCAAGCGAAACAACCACGTTCTCTATTGTAACAGATGTCAACGGCCTACTTCAGGTCACGGAATTGAAACACTAATTCTTCTGGTGCTAATACTACGGCGTTGGTTTTATGCGATACCGTTTGCAGTAACTCGTGGGTGTCCGATAGTCTAGCAAATAGGCACGTTCTGCAGGGTACCGCTTTAAAACTGACCATGTCCAGGGTATAAACACGGAAGAACTCAACGACACAAAGGTGTTCAATTGACCGTCACAACTCACAAAGATCAAGACTTCGAAGCATTCACTGTGCGTCCCTATGCGAGGGAAACATTAAACGTAGGTTCCGACATCATTGACGTTAAATCCA
Organism: Convolutriloba macropyga; assembly: GCF_964194025.1. Taxonomy (NCBI): domain Eukaryota; kingdom Metazoa; phylum Xenacoelomorpha; order Acoela; family Convolutidae; genus Convolutriloba; species Convolutriloba macropyga. Next base: position 6,651 of record NW_027450256.1, on the reverse strand, counting down.
TGCAAGAAACTTACCCACATCTGGCAGTCCTAGATCCAGTAAAGTATAGCTATGGGAACATTGAGGTGGTACTTGGACAGGATGTCTACCATGCCATCATCCCGTAAGAGTACTTTGCAGCCAACGAAAGTGCTCACCGTTTGCCGTTCGCTTGCCTATAGGTTGGGTTTGAAGCGGCCCACTTCCGTCAAGTTCAAGTTTAGTCTCAACGTGTTGCAAAGCCAATGTCGAACAAGATTATGAAATAGCTTGTCAGGTTAACTCTTGGTATGATATGGAATCGTACGGCGCGTACAAGCAGGTTGACCCACGATCCGCAGCGGATGTTCGCGCGCCGGAAATACTTGAAATAACAAGTTTTCATAAGGGCCAAAGATACGATATCGATATGCTATGGGCTGATGACAACATCCAGCTCCCGAACAACTACTTTTCGTCACTGGTACATCTCAAGTCTCTCGAAAAGCGGCTCTGGAGAGACACAAGACTGAGCGAAAATTATGCTAATACCATCCGTGAAGACTTGGAAAAAGGTTACTTAATTACAGTCCCTGATGCTCACAAGTTCGAGCAGCGGTCGGATAAAGAGTGGTACCTACCACATCATCCCGTAATCGACCCGAACAGGGATTTAAATGGTGCAGCAAAGTTCCACGGTACTTCTTTGAATAAATCATTGCTCAATAGCCTGACCTCCTCCAAAACCTAATCCTTGTACTACATAGGTTCCGTCAACATCAATTCGCCGTGTCCGCAGATATCGAGGGTATGTTTCTCCAAGTAGGTGACCCTGACTGTGATCAGCCATCACTGCGTTTTTTGTGGCGGGAGGAACCCACAACAAATGTTGTAGTGTATCAACACACGCGCCATATATTCGGCGCTGAGGACTCGCCCACATGCGCTCACTATGCATTACAACGCACGGCCCGACACAATGTTAATTAGTACCCGGAAGCAACCAAAGCCGTCCTAGAAAACTTCTACATGGACGATTACTTGAATTCGGTGAAGTCACCTGAGAGGGCTCTCAAAAAGTGAAGGAGTTGGTGCATCTTCTCCATCTCGGTGGGTTCAAGCTTACTATTTGTAAGCAGTGTACAAAATCTGGCTGATCGATTTGATGGGTCATCTCAGTCCACCGAACCAAAAGTAATTGCCTCATCTAAGGAGGAATCTTCGCACGCGCTTGGGTTGATATGGGATCACAACAATGATACTCTAGTTTTGAGTCGGGGTACTTTCAGTACAATAACTAAGTTTTTAACACAACGCTTGGTATTGAGCCTAGTGACTAAGGTATTTGAATCGTCCAAATCGTCTAATCCGATCGGCCGCCCGCATCAAACGGTTGGTCGCAGTTGACTTTGATGTAAAACATCCTATCTTTCTCGACGCACGCCATGCATTTGTAAAGTTGTTCCTTAGGCACAACCACGTTAAACATCATCATCAAGGTATTGACTACCTGCGGGCTAAAGTACAGGAACGTTGTATCACCCTTAAATTACGATCCTCACTGCGTTCATTTAAACCCGACTAAGTCACCTGCAGAATATTCCGCGCTGCCACTGTTCAACCCATCATGGCTGACCTCCCAGTAGAAAGATTCGCTTACCAGTCTCCTCTCTTGACGAACACCGGGGTCGACTACTTCGGCCCGTTTTACGTTACTGTATGTAGGACTACCGAGAAGAGGTGGGGTTTCCTCTTCACATGCTTAACTACCCTTGCCGTTAATGTTGAAATCGTTCCGTCCATGGACGCCCGTTCGTGTGTAATGGGAGTGGAGCGGTTCGTCTCCCGTTGGGGTACACCTGCCATTATTTGGCCAGACAATGGCAATAATTTTGTTGGCGCGGAAAAAGAACTACGCGAGAATATTCAGAAGTGGAACATCATCACCATCGCCGTCGAACTTGCCCACAAAGGCATTAAGTGGAGGTTCAATCCGCCCAGTGCGCCACATCAAGGTGGCATCTGGGAGAGGCTGGTGTGTAATTTTAAGCGAATTCTGTGCACCGTCCTCAGTACTCGTCGTCTCACGGACGAAGTTTTGAACACATCTTTTTGTCTCGTCGAACACGCAATTAACGCACGCCCGTTATCGCCCGTAAGCGCCGACCCGTCCGACCTAGGTGCACTAACACCTAATCATTTCTTACTCGGTAACCAATTATTAGCAATTCCGTCAATCGTTGGTGTCGACGAGTTTGATCATTGTAAACGGTACGCCCGGGCGCAGTCGTACGCTAACGCTATTTCGTCACGTTCGATCAAAGAGTAGGTACCGGCGCTGAACCGACGTTCAAAGTGGCAGACGCCTGCCGAGCGACACCTAAAAACTGTTGACTTGGTCTGGGTAGTTAAAGAAACCAACCCAAGTGGTTGCTACCCTACTGCTCGTATCACCGAACTTCGCTACGGTTCCGTCAGCGTCGCAGGCTTCACCGTCTTGCGCAAGTCCACCGGATCGCTCGTCTGCCAGCTTGTAAAACTGGTACCCATTCTCCCGACATGTTCTGAGCCGGAGGATGTTAGTAACTAAATAGATTTAAAGCAAACAATATATCAAAATGCGTCCTTTTTGTTAGCCAGTCAGAATCGAGTATTTAAATACGCAAAGAAATTGTTCAAATTTAAATACAAAGCATGGAAAAAGTGCAAATAACATACTTTCAAGTAAACCTAATCATAAGACCTATCAAATAAAACATGATTCGGCTCGATAATTTTCGGGTTTTTGGATTCATTGGTACAAAATGGTGACTAGCATTGAACTGATTCGCTATCAGACAACATACTGGCCAAAAGAGCATCAAAAATTGCCGTTTAAAAAAACAACTTGTTGCTATGTACGTTGTTTACTTATACGTTGCTTTAAGTACACGTTGCTTCAGATCGTTTGTATAACTGGCTATATTGTTTGACATGAAATCTATACGAAAGTGTTGTAGACCTTCATAGAATTCGTTTCACCAACGAAAGCTCTGGAAGTAGCAATACTCATAAAAATGTGGGCGCAAAACCAAAAACAAAATAAACCGAAACTCGAACACTACTGTGCAACCGGTTAATGCTATTAACAATTTTCAAAGACGCAATCGCAATGCGAATAACCAACAATCTCGCAGAGATTTCACTCGCTAACCAACAGTCCCCCAGAACTACCAGAATAATAGCATTTTTACCGTCAGATTTGCCCTGCAAATGGAAAGAACTGTAATAATTGTGGCATCACCGGGCATTTTACAAGGAAGTGCCGAAAGCCGAAAAAGTCACAAACTCAGACGCCTAAACCTGCCCAAACGAATGTGAACCAGATCGACGCAACTGTTGAAAAAAGTGATGATGAAGAATATGTCAACTGCATTACAAGCTACCAACAACTCTATGATCAAGTCTACGACTCAAACTATGAAAGTGAATTAGATGAAGTAGCCGCCATTTCCTATGACTCAACAAATCAACTTAAAACCTCTAAAAGCACCAAATAAATTTGGAAATGTCCAGGCAAATGCAAGTGTAGTCAGCCTCATCACAAAGACTCTAGCAAAGAATCCTTAAAACTTCGCCATCTGCAAAATGGACCAAACAGGACAAAGGTTTGAAAACTTTTTCAAATGAGCCAATCAAAGTACTTGGGAAACTCACAACCACGGTGATACAATGGTTGGACATGTAAAGAGGCTTCTCTAACAGTTGCAGAGGATGGACATGAACTATTCATCGGGAGAGATCTCTTCAACAGTCTTGGTCTCTTTGTGGTTCAACAACAAGCAAAAAGTGGTAAATGTGTTAACCATATTGATAATTCTGCATGTAAATTTAAAGAGACAATCGGGTCGCGTTTTCCACACCTAGTGTCAAGAATTGGATTCTCAAAGATTCATGTAGCGAAATCAAAATTTCATCAAAAATTTACAGCAAAGCATCAAAAGGTCGACACGTTCCGATTAATTTGCAACCTAGATTCACAGTTAAATTAGATAGACTACAGAATGAAGGACATTTTGAAAAGTTAACTAGTTGTTCAGATGAACAGTTCATATCTCCGATAGTAATCACAGTGAAAAATGATCAATCTATGAAAATGGCACTTGATTCTAAAGTATTTAATAAAGCAATCAACAAAAATAAATATAAAATGCCTAACATTGAAATGCTAATTGATCCAATTTCACAACATCATACAAACACTCAAAACGGTCAACAAGCATACTTCTCAACAATAGATCTTAAATTTGCAAATAGTCAATAACAATTGCATAAAGGCACTGCAAAACACTGAAACTTTAACATCATTCGTGGAGAATCAACACGTACTTATAGTTTTAAAACTGGATTCTACAGTCTTACAGTCATGCCAGCAGAATTTCAAAAAGCTATCTTGTAGGTCTCCAAAACACCTATTGCTTTCTTGATGACATTATCATTGTTAGCACAGGATCTGAATCCGATCAACTAACTTATGTCACTAAATTTCTCAGTAATTAGACGAAAATAATTTACGAATTAATCTTCAGAATTGACACTTCGCAAGAACCGAAATTGAATGGCTTGAGTACAAATTTACCCAAACCGGCATATCACCACTTCAAAAAAACTACAGCTATACTAGCAATACCACCTACGACATTAAAGCGCTTAAGATTCTTTCTTGGGTCAGTACACTATATTAGTAAAGTCATACCAAATTCAGCACAACTTTGTCACCCTCTTAGACTACTTCTCAAAAAATCTACTAAATTTATTTGGACTGAGGAACAGACTCAAAATTTCAAAATCGTAAGAGATAAAATCGCTGCAAGTGCTGAAAGTAGCCTTTACAATCCTCAGCTAGATTTTCGTGTTAAATGAGATGCCTCCCGCTCTGGATTGGGAGCTGCACTCGAACAAAATACGCCTGATGGATGGAAACCAATAGCATTCGCGTCGTTATTTCTAAATTCAACGGAGGAACGCTACAGTGTTAATGAATTGGAGCTATTAGGAGTCGTTTGGTCCATCGATTAGTTCAATTACTATATTTACGGAAACGATTTTACAGTCATAACAGATCATCGTGCATTGTTATCAATATTAAAGGAACATAGATTAAATAACACCTATAATAGCCGCCTTTCTAGATGGAACAACCGTCTACTTCCCTATAACTTTGCAATTGAACATATGCTTGGAGCAAAGATGGGCCCTTTAAATTATATATCTTAAAATCCTTTTTGCAAAGCTGAAAAAGTCTCTGCATATGACCAAATTTTCGAAGTAGCGACAATATCCAAAATTTTTAATTTTTTAAAATATTTCTTCTTGCTTTTAACACATTTTTTAAGTTAAAACTTAGATTTGTGGATTAACTTTAGCTCATGTTGAAGAATCGATATTGTAAAACGTTAAAAACGTAACAAAATGTAAAAATATATTGGCTACTTTAGTTGTCGTTTTTCAACATAGTTTTCATATTGCCGTTACCAATATTATGCCGCCCACTAATTATTGCTACACTTCCACAGTTCTAATTCAATTTAGGCACACAAAATCATATTTAGTTTCGGATATTGAAAAAACCTTATTGAACACTAAATAACTCTGGTTACAAAGACTTGAAACCTAGAAAATGGTTTTTCTTGTTATGTTTGCAATTTTTTACTGCTCTAAGTACACCATGAGTGAAATACTTTATCACCTACATCGTAACATTTGTCTTACTGAGCACTGCGGGTTTTAGTTAAAGTCTGAAATTAGTTTCATCTGGATTAAATCGGGTTTGCCACTTTACAATTGCGCTTTTTCGGAAGTTTTGAGCAACACATGAGTATCATGCACTCCCCGTGTTGAGGACAACGACGAAAAAATGACAATATTTTGTAATATATCTTATTTTTTGTCGTTTTGTCGTCCTTTTCTTGGTTTTCAATAGTTTCCGTCGTTTAAGTCGACTTTTAAGTGTAAGAAATGATTGTTTTTTTGTCGTTTTTGTCCTTTCTTACGTCGTGTTTTTTCATAAAGAAATTGTCGGTTTTTGATTGTTTTTTCGTCGTTTAATTGCTCTTGAACTAGTTTTTCTCTATTAGAGCCTTTTGGTAAATCTTTTTTATGGCATGATAGCGCAGTGGTAAGTGAATCAGGTAACGTACCGTGAGATCAATGGTTCGAGTCCCAGCGGGGAGCACGTTTTCTGGTCGTTTTTTTGAAAAAAACAATCATTTCCTTCATAAAAATAACGACAAAATAACGAATAAAACGACGATTACCACTTAAGGGCTTTGATCGTTTTCGTCTAATGAAAACAATTAAAAAACGACGATTTCTTACAAGTGAAAAACAAAATTCCTCAACACGGGTCAAGATTTTGGTGATTTGGTTGGATGCTCAATTGTAACTTTGATCTGAATTTGTGAATCATTTATGGTTAAAAATTTGAAAAGATTGCACGTCGAAATTGAATGATATTGTTAATTGTGTTCAATTTACTCTGATCATATTTTTGTGATATTTGGCCAAAATTTGCTGTTTCTCTCTCAAACCTCCCAGCTTTCTTTGCGTTTCTTGAGAAATGTCCAATTTCAACAAGTGACTCTTCAATCTGTGCTATTCAAGAAATCCTACACGATATATTTTTTGTACAACTGATTGTTAGATATTTGGTTG
>NW_027450255.1:0-57642 GCF_964194025.1 Convolutriloba macropyga | reverse complement strand
ATGTAGGGATCGCTTAACTCTTCCGATTAAAAAATTTTTGAATGTTTGAATTTTAGAGCAACACAAAGAAAAATGCTGAAATGAAAAAAAAGATTGGCTGATCATATAATTGTTTGATTTAAAGCGGTCTTACGGCATTTGATGGGTGGGGGGGGGGGGGGTGACTCTCAACAGGATGTTCTTTCCCCAATGCCAGTACCAGAGAACTGCAATTGGACTGAAATGACTATTTTTTTATTGAAATGACTATTTTTTTATTGTTCTTTCGTTATTCTCATAGTAAATTCAGAGTATTTTCATGCTGAATTTTTTTTCTGAGATTTTTTTTTCAGGCTGAAATTTTGTTCTGATCAGTAATTCCACAGTCTGATTTTGTCATGTAGTTCAGAACAAATTCAGAGAAACTAGGTTGTCCTGATTTTTTACTCTGATCAGCCTAATTTTTGACATGATCATGATACTTGACAGTCCAAAATTCAGAACAAAAGTTATCATGATTCAGCGCTGAAAAAATAATTTAGTGTAGTCCGGGCAAGCATATATTTTTTTGAAAAAATGGTGTCAGTTTTCTCAAGATTTCAAAAGTCAGTACATGTTAAATTGAGAGTTGATTGTGCTAAATTCCACACTGTACTAAATTATCATTATTACTGTATCTTATGATCATAACATTCCAAAATTTTGCCCTGAATTTTTTTTCCTTGGCTTACACTCATCTTACTTTCCACAATTTAATTTTTTTGTAAATACACCCAACGGTGTTGGATAATTCTCAAAATTAGATGATCCAAGTTTTTAATAATATATATTTTTCATTTAAAAAAACGTCAGTAGTTCCAATTTCGCAAAAAAAATTCTTCGATATTTCATTGTCAAAATTTTTGCTGACCCCAAGAGCTTTCACATAAAAATTGTGATATGCCAAATTTTATTTTGCGATAATGAATTACAATTACTAAGAAGATAATAGACTAATTTCTCAAACTAATAGACTCATATTTCAAAAAAGGGTCACTGCTTTAGCGCAACAACTGAAGTGATGAATTTGTTAAAGAATAATAGTACAGCATTTGTTTCAGATGCTACATTTTTTACTCACTTTTAGGTGTGTTTTAATCCAAATTAGAATTCAATTTAATTTCAGATTCAAGTAAAAATCAGAACAGATTTTGCTTGATTATTTACCTGGTCTGTCATTTTAGCGATAAAAGACTTTGCCCTATCCACGACTGGTGATTGCTCAAATCTCTTGGGGCTATTTTGGGCTTTCTCATATCCATTGTTGACAAACAATCGTCCCCTCTCAATTGCGGGATAAGAGCCCCAATTTTTGTTCACTTGTGTGTGAACTACGGCGGCGCCACTTTTGGGTAAAACTATAGACCTTTTATCAAGTATTGTCGGGACAATGTCTGAGTTGTGGGAGCTAGCGTATTGATACGTGTAAAAATTGGGGGAGGAGGAAATATCGATTGGCTGGAAAACCGATTTAAAGCACGTCGTTTTCTGATAAAAAAGACAAATTGCTGAAACTAGTAAGGCGGCTTTATGATAATAACACCCACTCGAAAACATTGTTAATGCCAATTTTGTCTATTAATAATTCAAAAACAAGAATTTGTTATTTTTGGTGTTGGTACAAATCTTTTTTAGCGATGGTCGGTAGTTGGTATAGCGCTGTTTTCAACTTTCGCTCTTATAATTATGAACAGCGAAAAGACGTAAATTGAACGCCTCTGCCACGCTTATACAATCTAAACTCTGATTGGTTGAAATAAATTTTTCAGGCAAATGACGCAACGAAAGGGGATGAAAAGTTTTGCCCGGGAGCTGAATGAAGATTGAAAAGACGCATCAAGATTAATCGGGTCAAAAATTGCGGAAGTGGGAAAAACTAAGGGCGCTAATAAGATCCCAAGTGAGTTGGAAAAATTACCCCGCTCTAATCTAATTGCTCTAAACTAATTGACAAGTTTACTAAAAATTCGGGTTAAAAGTTGCCCAAATTTCCCTACCGGTTATCCCGTTGTTAGCGCCTTGTAATATGACAGAGTGTTTTTAATACCATCATCTCGCGAGGTTTCTCACCACCGCTGATTAAAATTGGATTACTGGATGGAGAAAATCTGGTTTTTTACCAACCCAACATACTCTTTTCCTTATTTGGGGTCTAATCTGAGGATGTTAATGATCTTGGGTGAATATCCAGTCTTTTCTATTCCACTTAGCCTAATATAATTACTGTGTGGGTTGAAATACAACAGATGCATCATTCTGCCGTCATATTTTAAAAAAATCAGAAATGGATTGCAAAGAAAAAGGGGAAGTAAAAGTTGAAATTTGGGACATGATTTAACTACAGCCACTAATGCTCGGCAGATACTGTCAACTCATTCAATACTATGTAGAATGAAGTTAAAGGTCGAAGTCAGCAAATGTGGCACTCACAATTCACTAGAAACTGCTAAAAAGCCGATCAGAAGGCAAGTAAAGAGCTCTCTGCTGCTGATTACTTGAAACTTCGGGACTGCATATTTTTTAGCAACTCTCGAATAAAGACACTGCACTCATCAAATTTATTGGTAAACAGTAATACCAAATGATAGGGAATATGAAATTTTTTATTAGTTGTCATGATTCCCAAACTTAAATTTCTCAAACCCTCAGCGATTAAAGAAGAAAAAAACAAAAGAGCAAAAAGTGATAGAACTGAATTTCACAATGTAAAAACTTCAGAAAGCCCGAAACAAAAATTTGAAAGAAATTCATATTTTAATTGCATTAAAACGGTCCATTTTTATCTTTAATCCGTGGTTTCCGAGTTTTGATTTGTTGATGTAAAGACAACTCTGATGCTTCGTTATAAGATTGGTAGTGAAAATTTGAGTATTTATCAAATTTTTAAGTTCTGAGATTTTGCATCCTTTCTCTGTTATAATGGGCACAAATCAAATCAAAATAAAAAAAATAACTCTTGAAAAAATGTTCCACAAATCCAAAATTCGAGACGTTAATTGACTATTATGAGATCAATATGAGTAAAGGCAGGAAAGGAATGCATAAGTTAAGGAATACTGCATTAATAACTTGGCTAACTTACTGCCTTGGTTAACTTTGGCTTATCTGATAACTATATCAAACATTGGAAACTCAGTTCAACAACTAGAGGCTCCTGGGATAAATATTTCCTTCTCTATTCTAAAATGAAGACAACGTATTCTCTTCTTCTCATTGGGTAAGGAAGAATGCATTCAGCTCCAGTTTCCCTGCGGGCCAGCAGCATTACAGCGAATCCGCGAACTGTACCCGTACTTAACGCCAAGTCAATATCAGTACTGGGCAAGTCTAATTCCAAGTCTAAGTATCAGTACTGATTCAGAGCTATGATCATAACTCATTTAGGACTTGTCAGACATGACCAATACTTGGAAAGTCTTAATCCAATTCTTATCCAAGACTTGCCAAGTCTTAATCCAAGTCTTGGCCAATATTTGCCAAGTCCTAATCCAGGTCTTGGCCAAGATTTGCCAAGTCTTAATCCAAGTTTTAATAGCCAAAAAAAACGTCAAAAATAGCCGAAAAAAACGTCAAAAATGACCGAAAAGAGCGTCAAAAATAGCCGAAAAAACGTCAAAACTGATTTTAAAAAAAGTCAAAAATGGCCAAAAAAACGTCAAAAATGACCGAAAAACGTCAAAAATAGCCAAAAAACGTCAAAAATAGCCGAAAAAAAAGTTATTAGAGAACGAGCACCAGGCATACCTCATTTTTCGGGGGTACGGTATTTGAAATCCAAAATTCTGACCAAAGTACAAATCGGAGCAAAACAAGACATAATTCATTCAATTGCCCGTGAAATAGGCTTCAAAACGATATATATGACATCTTATTTGGACCAGTATTTCGAGAAATAAAAACCAGCGAGTTATGGGTCCCCTGACACAAGGACCTATGAGGTACCTCATGCTCGTTCGCTAATAACCTTTTTCAATCGCAATCAAATTTGACCGGAGTAGTAACGCTAGTTAGCACACATAATAAGCTAACTCATATTAAAAAATGAGCTTCCTTGGTGCACTCAAAATGTTATTAGAGAACGAGCACCAGGCATACCTCTTTTTTCGGAGGTACGTTACTTGAAAAGCAGAATCCTGACCAAAGTACAAATCGGATCAGAACAGGACATAACTCATTCAATTGCCCGGAAAATAAGCTTTAAAACTTTATATTTAACATCCTGCTTGGACCAGTGTTTTGAGATTTAAAGACCAGCGAGCTATGACCCCCCCCCCGACCACATAATTTATAACTCATTTTCGATTATAACCCATATTGCTAACGTTATTACCGGGTTATAAACAGTGATACAAACAGTGATATAAACAGTTATAGCGGGTTAATTATAACTAGTTTTACTAGCACTAACAGAGGGCAACATTGGCTCCTGAGTAAGTTTACATTGAGGGACATCACTCGGTGCTTGTTCGGGCTGATTTGTAGTAATTTGCACCAGAATAGGGTCCACTTGGTGCCAAACAACGGGACATCGGGCTATCATGGGGACCCTCACAGTAGCACCCTTTTTTGACAAATTCGCCTGTGTTTAAGTTCAACATTTGGCTTATCTGAAAATTACATAAATTTGGTGATTTGGGCCATTTTAGGGGCTGAAACGGCTGAAAAATGGCTGAAAATGGCCCAGAACACGTGAAAAACCCTAGATTAGTGCTGAATGACCCTCAATAGACCACCACGGGGTGCTAATATACAATTTGGTATGCCCCCAGCATCATTTTATAGCACCCCGAGAAAGTGCCCAAAAAATAATCCCAAAATCGTGGCAGGTTGCGAAATTTTTTTGAATTCGAAATTTTTGTTCGAAATTTCTGGAAAAGTTTGTTTCGACTTGGGAATCAACTTGCAAGTGTTACCCAATTCTTCGCCAAGACTTGTCAGAATTGTAAAACTTTTTTTGAGACTTGCCCAGTACCGCAAAACGAAATAAGACTTGGATTTAGACTTGCTCAGTACTGATATAGACTTGGAGTTCGGTACGGGTAACTACTGATGGTGGCTGTGCTAGCATGTCAAATATAGATCATTCCAATTGATAAATTCCACTATCTGATTGTTTGTCTATTCGTTTGAATGTTTTTTGGAAAAACGAAAACAAACAACCTAACAGTTCCACGAAGATAATTCCTTGTTCACAACATTTATGCTTATGTGACCCATACCATTGATCCTCAGCTTTTTCAATTGCGTAATCTGAGTTCTCAGCGGCATTTTGCACAGTTATTGGCAGAGAAGAAGTCATTGTAACATTCAGAGCGGCAGAACGGCCTGACGTTCATGATGGCCGTATATAGTCGCCAGATTGTGAAATACTACAGCGAGGAGATTTTGTGTCGGTTACTGGGGTGACAAAATAGCCGTTAAACAAACTATTGCAAAGGCAGTTGCGCAATCTTTTGCGTACAATGGCATTTTTCTATCCTACATATATCAGCATGGTTGCAATGGAAAAACATAACTTCGAAGTTAGCATTTTTTATTTTCAGCAACGTTTTTCTTGGGTGTTCAATGAAAACTTGAAAAATACAACAAACCATTTTGAAGGATTGTACAATAGAAAAACGAGGCTCAATAATGGGTGTTCGCAGAACAATATTCCTTCAGCAGCCATCCACAATCCTTGATCAAATACCTACCAAGTCATGCTTTGTAATTTAAGACTTTAACTTATCTTAAATAAGCACAGAGATATAAATCAAGGAGTTAGAACAATTCTATTTTTCATTGAATAAAATAAAACTATACTTGAGTAACAATCTGAGTAAACAAAATAAAATAAACATAAATGCAAATTTGGTAGCAGAGAAGACAACAATTTGGTCAAGTAAAACCAAAATTTTGTCAAAATGCAGAATAAATTTCTGAATTCAACTGATGTCCAACAATCAAAACAGATTTTAAAACTAAAATCTTCCAGGGAAAAAATCTTGATGATTATCCAGCGTGGTTAAAAGTTGCTTGATTGGAAACCAGCGAAAAATATTCAACAGAAAGAAACAAACCATATTTGAGCAACTCAAAAATTTTTTGAGAACTAGTTGACTGATTACAAAAAAAGACACAACCTCAGAACAAAGAACATAACAGTGCATGGAATTCTTCTCTGCTGTTGAATACAGTTTGAATGGTTGCGAATTTGCAGTTAGGGACAGAATGAAAAAAATAGCACAAAATAAAAACCAAAAAACAAAAGGCAAAGTTAAAAAAAGCAAAATTTTCCAACCACCAAAGCATTTACCCACAGAATTCGTTTCAAAATTTAATCACATCTGTCATGAATGGGAAAAAAAGACAGGACAGTAGAAAAAGTACGGAAAAGTTTTTTTTAAAACCTGCACATAAAAATATCAGAATAAACTAAAAAAAACTTCTGGTTTTTCAAATCTTTTTTGAACAAAAACACATAAACACACACACACACACATATTTTTACATTTTTTACCGCCAAAAGATTCAAGTAGTTTTGCTACAGAACAGCTGGGAGCTATTATGAATGACACCAAAAAATTCGAATGAAAACTAAAAATTTCAAAAATAGGTTAATATTTTTAAAAAAAAATATATATTTCCAAGTTATAAAAGCTTAAAATGCAGACAGAGCAAGAATAAAACAAAGTTTTCTTTCTTTAAAGAGACTATGTAATAATACTTCAAAAATCATCTTGTCAAAGCCACAAAAACCAGGAATCATGGCTTGGACAAGGAATGACAAAAAGCCGGAAAAAAAGCAAAATTAAAGTCAAACACAACACATGGCGACGAAGTCCCGAAAACACTAATATTTTGGCCGAAACATTAAATAATTCACTTAAAACCCGTCAGAATGTTGAATTGCATCTTTCGTTATTGAAACCCAATAAAAACTTGTGTAAAAAAAATAGAAGCAAAACTCCAAAATGCATCAGAACTTTCACGACTATTGGTATTATTGCCAATGCCATCGAAACCAAAAACTAAGAAAGCCATCAAAAATATGGAAAACATTAGTCTTCCCTGTAATCAACCTCAATGATCAAAATAAAAAACTACAGAAAAATTCATTTTCTCCACGTGAAACAAAAAATCTGCAAGCCTTAAACTTGTTCAAACAAAAAAATCTTTTCCCAATCTTTGAAACAAATTTAAATACTTTTATGATTCGCAAAGGCTAATTCTCTCAAAAGTTTAGTTTTTCAAGAACACTACGCTAATTTAACTTCTCACATTCGTCAAATAAATCTGAAAAAAATTGCTGATCTAAAAATTAAGCAAACAATCCTAATACCTTATTTGAAATCTCAGAAACAAACAAACGAATAAAAGACTCACTATGGGGTTGTGCAGTTCTCAGCACTACAAAAAGACTGTTAGTATTAACCTAAAAAGACACAGTTATTAAAACTGGTCGGAAATTAATCCAAAGTTAACTGCAAAGTTTTCAAAATTGGACAAAAAGAGCTACGAACTTTCAAAAATCATTTCGAATTTTTAAATCTCAATTACAGCAAAATCTGCTTGTATTTGGAATTTTTTAGAGAAGAACTTCTAATTAGTTTTTAAAGAAACTTTTTTTCGCTTGGATTTGTTGATCGATCGTCCTTTAGTCCTATGACTGGGTCTCATTAATGTAGATTAGAGTACATTTGAGTAGAGCAAAAAAAGAATCTACTGGCATTTTTCTCTTTAAAGAGTAGTTTTCTTTGTTTTAACGTTTTGGTACCAAGTATGTTCTTACTTGTTCTCCGTTCTTGTGTTTATTTTTTGTTCACTTGTCACAATATTGAACAAACTCCATGTCCCGTTGCTGGCATTGATGTTAAAGATACAAAACTTTTTCAGTAGGTAGTGTACATTTTTGATTACTTCAAAACTTTTCTCTCTTTTTTTCTAACTTTTTGGTTTGTGCCTGTAACCGATTGTTTTCTGAAGTTGTATGACATATTTTGAGTCATGACAAGTGTCAACGACTTCGTTGTGAGGTATTAAATAACTTATTCATTTCCTTCAACTGACAGTTGATGCTTTGATTGACATTGAATATACTTGTTTCAAATACAACAGGTTAAAATTGATCTTTTCAATTGTTTTATATTTTTTTAAGAAAAAGTATGTTTTTTTCAAGAATTTTAGTTCCCATCCGTTTTTTGTAAAATAAAAACTATTATTTATTAGTTTGATCTTCAACTGACGTTTTGATGACTATGGCAGTGAGATTTCGTCAAAAAAATGTGAGTCTTTGGAACTTTTTGTTGTATTTTCATATACCCTTTCCAAACGCGGCTCTAATGATGTTCAAAACAGGCCCAACTCGATATTTAAATTATTTTTTGCTGAGAGCTCATGCTTTTAATGGCTTCAAAACTTTGTGTTTGTGTAAAGCTTTTGTGGTACTTTTAATCCTATCACTTTGTTTTACCTTGTAGTAGTGGTGGAAAAAACAGGGATTCCAGCCACCAGTAAACTTGGCCTATTTGTCCACATGCGACACGCATATGTCGAAATAGGCCAAATTGTACTGCTCACTGGAATCCCTGTTTTATCCACTACTCCATTTTCACTATATCTTTATATATGATACAAACATATAAATGGAGTTGATCCTATAATTATGGAAAAAAGTTTAACAAACATTAAAAAAATCATCTTAACTCTAAACTTCTATGTTAAGTTTTTCGAAATATTCTTTGAATCTATCGTTGGTATGTTTATATCTCTATCTATGCTGATAAATACAGAAACTACAGTTATAATTGTTAAATCTAAATCCGTTGATATGTTGATTTACATTACACATAATACAAATTATATATAGATTTGGACCATTATAATGTATATTCATATGATTGATATAATGTCTATTCTTAAAGCAACCTTTACAGATATAACACTCAAAAAAACTTTCTAAACACTTAACACCTTTATCTTTACAACTATCACATTTTTTTGTATAAAAAATTTGTATATTTTCTAAATTGAATTTTTGTCCATAAAAAAAGATGTCTAAAGTAGAAAGTGCAAACTTTTGTTATAATTGTGATTTGGCCTTTGAAACAAGGAAACAGTTTATCAAACACAATATAAGTGATGAACACTTAAACAGAGCGAGAAAGGAGTATGAAGATGATGTGGATGACGAAACTAAGGAAAGGGTGTATGATGTGGAAGAAGATGATTACATCCTCAAACCTAAAACTATTACTATAGATAACACTAAAGATATTATTTAAACTAAAACTACTAATAAAACGAAAGCCAAAACTAAAGCTAAAAATAAAACCGAAGATAGTGTCTACACCAGAATTAGGTATGAAAGTAAAGAATGTCATGAAGAATTTAGAAAGAAGATAGCTCTAACTACTCACTCATATATTATTTATTGCAAGTATCTAGAAAACATTGAATACTTTTATATAAACTCTAGCCAGAACACGAAAGAGTTTTATAATAATGATAAAGCTTGAAATTTCATTGAAAATATAGATGAAGCTATTAATAACTCTTTAGAAGAAATTAAAGACTGTTATCAGTTTAGAAAAGTTAAGAGTTTTAAATATAAGAACACAGCTGAGTGAGTGAGTACAAGAAGAGAACCAAAGAAGAAGTTAAAAATAAAAAAATATTCTTCAACCTTGACTATATTATTAATGATGCAATAAATGAATATGGCAATTTCAAACAATGGTTATATTTTGAAAAAGAAATATATGAGGGTTATGGCTATGGCTTTGAGTTTCTTGGATTAAGAAGTATTCAGATAAATACTGAACCGACTAAAGCATCTATTGCTAGTTATATAGATTTACCTCCCAATCTCAAAAACTCTAAATCAATATTAAATATACGTAATTACAAATAGAACTGCCTAAAACTAACTATTACTGTTTGGCTACATCCCGCTATGGACCATGCAACACGTAAGAGTAAAAAAGTAAATAATCTAACTGAAGCACGACAACAAAATGCAGATAATTTTGCTTATATAATAAGAATACAGAAATTGAACAATATTGACATTTGGGTATACACACCTTGTGGTGAGGGCAAAGTAGAAATGTTTAAGCCGGTGGATGATTTTGATAAAGATAGACAATATGCCCGAATATTAGTTTGGGAAAATGCTGGAGTAGAACATTGTGCTCTAATAAAAACAGAAACCTTGATAGATCGACCAAATAAAATGAATTATAAACACTATTACTGCTATAGATGTACATATTGGTTTAACTCTCAAATTCAATACGGCAACACAAATGTAGTCACTCTTTTAGACCCGAGATTGTTTGTCCCAAGAAGAAAAAAGTTTTCTTTTTTAAATGAACATAAACGTCAGAATATAAAAAATATTATAACCGCTGATATAGAATGTTGTGTTGTCAACGTCACAACTAACAGCAATAAATATGTAATAGCTGAACACATACCAATAATTGTGGGTTACACCTCGCAAAGTAATTTCAAATACTAATTCGGTCTTGATTGTATTCAAAGATTTGCTAGCGCTTTATTAGAAATAGAAACAGGGAATAGTTTCAAACGCAACAATTAAAGGATATTTAATATCGAAGATAATTTATATCATAATGCTACAAGCACTTGTCATATATGTGGTAAAACATGTATCAATAAAGTAAGAGATCACTGTCATGAAACTGGTAAATATAGGGGACCAGCATTTAAAATATGTAAAATGAGGTACAAACAACAAAATTTCATTCCTGTAAAATTCCAAAATGGCTCTGGTTATGATTTCAATCTACTATATAGTGAACTCTATAAACAGAATAGTGATAAAAAGAAAAGTAGATAACAAACCACTAGCTGCTGGTAAGTCTAAGATGTTTAGTATTGGTTGTCTTAAATTCTTAGATAGTTATAACTATTTAGCTATGCCTCTAGATCAAATGGCAAAGATATATCAGTGTAAAACTAAAACATTATATCCATTTGAACACTTTGGTTTTCACTCCTATGGTAGTGGAACTATCAATGGTAGCAAAGCTACCTACAAAGAAGTTATATGTAATCAAAATATAGAAGTCTTCAAACCCTCACTATCTAATAAATTTCCAACACCAGAGGAAGTCGATAAATTTAATAAAGACAACAGTCAAAAAACTGGTAAAGATCTAATTATAGAGTTTTTACAGAATGATGTGGAAATATTAGACTAATGCATGAATGAATATGTTAAATTAAATATGAAAGAATTCGGTCTCAACCCTCTACACTATGTAAGTCTCCCAGGTTTTAGTTTTGACTGTTGGGTAATGTCAAGTGGTGTTACACTAGATACACTACAAGATAACCAAATGCTAGATAATTTCAATGAAGCAAAGAGAGGTGGTATATGTGGTATAATGTGTGATAGATATTTTAATCATAGTAATAGGTCAATCTGGTGCATTAATGCAAACAACCTATACGGTTATGCAATGATGCAAAAGCTACCATATAAGGGCTTTGAGTACACTACTACACCTCTAGATTATATATTACATACTCCAGATGATAGTGATCATGGTTACTATATAGTTTGTGATATTAATTATACTTATAGTTGTAAAGATTTGTACTTATATCAACTGTAAAGATTATACTTATACCAACTAGCATTAATGCCCAAAAAAGAAAGGTAAATGATAATGAGTTAGGCTATAGAGAAATAGAGAAAGGTAGAACGAGAACAGAGAAATTAATTTTAGACCAAACATCAAAACAGAATATATGGTTCACTATAGGATGTTAAAGTTCTATGTTATGATGGGCGTATAAGTAACTAAAATCCGTAGATTAATTCTATTTAAACAAGATTACAAATGTATAGACTATATTCAAAACAATACTAATAAAAGAGCAACAGCTAAAATTGAAGCCGAAAAGGATACAATTTAATGAACAACTCACTGTATGAAGAATGTGCATGAATCCTCTACATTTCCTTCGAAGAAAGTTCTCAAACGATGAAGAAAAGATAATGAAAAATTTAATTAAACCAACATTTAAGAATATAACTAGATATAAAGATTATAGCCAAATTGAATATACAAAGAAAAAAAGAATATGATTCTCAAGTATATGTAGGTGTTACTCTAAATGTATTCTATAATATTCTTCAACCATCTCTCAAAGATCTACAACTCCATTATATGGATACTGATAATTTTGTATTAATCTTTAGCGAAGGTAATGTCGACAATAAACACATGGATCTGTCCAATCTCGAACCACCAATCAAAACTAACAATTAAGCCCCGGGCAAATTCAAACATGAATTGGGAAGTCGAATATTAGAAGTTTATAACCCTGTCAACAAAGACATATAGCTTTAAAGATTACCCAAATAAAACTAAAGAGAAAGGAATAAAGAATTGTAACAATGCTAATCATGAAGAGTATTTTAATGCGTTAATGTATAACACACAAAGAACTGTAGATGAATTTAAAATACAAAAAGTTGGTGATAACATGACAACAACAAAAACAAGTAAGATCAGTCTAAACACATTTGATATTAAAAGATTTTATGTAAATAAAAGTAAAAGCTAACGTCATGATGAGAATTTTTTTCTATTCAAAAGAGATATAGTAAATAAAATTAAGAAAACATCATTAGATGAAGACAAAGCAAACTGGCTAATGATATTCTAGAACTAACCAATAATGATGATAGAAAGTTAATAGAAGATGCTATTAGATTATATAATCCTCTGTGAAGCAGTTTCACCAATTTATTTTAACTTTTATCGTAAAAATAGTTATAGTGTACTCAAACCACGCTATATTAAAATAAAAAATGACTAAGCTACATAAACTTATAGAATTAAATGAACTAGAAAAACCAAAAATCAGAAAGAACAGATTAGAAGATAAATTAAAACAGCAAAAACATTATTGTGAATAGAAAAGTTATTTGCTCCAGTAATTAAAACTTTAAATTCAAACAGTCGAGCATTACTATCCAATAGTGAAGCAATGTCAGCTCTTCAAAACAAAAAGTTAGCGGCACTCGAGGAATACACTAATTTTTTAAAAGCATTAGATTCCCAACAACAAAGCAGCTTTCTTGATGATCGAGCTGCTCTTTTATCTCCCACACTTAGTCCAGCTATAACATTAAAAGATGATAGAGGAAAATTTTTACTGTAGACAATGATATGATTGACATTTATTACTAATGGGTAAACAAACAAGTAAACAATTAGAAATAAAATCAGTTGATCCAAATTCAAACAAATTTAAAATAAATGGTGTAGATGTTTCTCTAGCACCTAATGGTATAAATATAAAAAGTAGAGTTTATGATTTTTCTAGGGTTTTCACTGTTTGTTGCTAAAAAAGATGCAAACCAAAAAGATATAACAGGTGAAGGAGATAAAATAAAATTGTTTCTAAGCGACATCAACTACAACAGAAAAAGAGGAGATATTAAAAGTAT
The DNA here is from genome assembly GCF_964194025.1 of Convolutriloba macropyga. NCBI lineage: Eukaryota > Metazoa > Xenacoelomorpha > Acoela > Convolutidae > Convolutriloba > Convolutriloba macropyga. Next base: position 44,153 of record NW_027450255.1, on the reverse strand, counting down.
TAGAATGAAACGTTTTATAAGAATAGAAACTAGACTTGCTTTACCAGGAAGAAATCCACGCCACCACACAGTTAATTCTAGTAGTGAAGAAACTGCTTACGAAAGTGGTGAAGAGACAAGAGTGGTGGTACTAGTAGTGAAGAAACTGTTTACGAGAGTGGTGAAGAGACAAGAGTGGTGATACTAGAAACAAAAGCTGGGCATGAGGGATTATATGATGAAATGCTAGATGTATCTAAACAACTATTATCTATGAATATCATTAATCAAAAACAACTAGACAAATTTGTTTTTATTTATTGCAAATAAATAATGATGGAAAAACAACAATAACAAGACACAACTAAAGCTAAACAGCAACTGCTAGCTAAAAAAGTTCTCAGTCCTCAAATAACAAAATTTAGAAGAGAAAGAAGAATACCATTATATAAAGATTAAACATGGTCAGCTGATTTGATAGACCAATCATCTCTGAGTAAATACAATAATTATTAGTTTATATTTAGTTTATATAACAATAATTAAAAGCTTATATTTACTTTTATAGATATATTCACAAAATATGCGTGGACTATTCCATCAAAGAATAAATCTGTTTTATCTATAACTAATGTATTCAAATCAATTTTATCAGAGGGTCCACGGAATGGCTCTGAAATAAGAAAACCAGAAAAGTTATGGGTAGATAGAGGTAGTGAGTTTTACAATAAAATGTTTAAATATTTACTAAAAGAACATGAAACCTGCAAAGACGGTTCTGGGATTGAATTTTTTTCTATTTATAGTGATTTGAAGGCTGTTTTTATAGAGAGATTTAAAAGAACGTTATTACACATAATTAATAAACCAATGTTTATCATTGGTGATGGTAATTGGCTAAAAATATTAAATGACGCAGTAATAACATATAACAATAACATTCATTCAACAATTAATACGACACCAGTTGATGCTTCTATTAATCCTGGTAAAAATTATATACTCTTTTAGTTTTAAGAATTTTAAACCTAAACGTAAAGTTGGTGACTATGTTAGAAATGCAGATAAACGTAATATCTTTTCTAAAGGTTACACTTCTAATTGGAATAGAGAATTGTTTAAAGTTAATGAAGTTTTAAAAACACAACCACCAACATATAAAATAGAAGATATTAATGGAGAAATAATAGAAGGTAAATGCTATGAACAGGGACTATTAAAATCAGAGTTTCATTTTGAATCTAATAATAAAGATTTAGAATCATTAAATATCAACATAGTTGCGGGTTCCCCGATAGACCTCCGGTCATCTGTGAAGCAGGTTCCCTGATTCTTGAAACGGCTTCGCTGATTTGGGAGCCAGCTGGATAGACCTACAGTCAGCTACGAGGTAGATTCAGTTCTCTCTGTAAACAAATACAAAGATGACAAGAAATAGATTTAATCAGGCTAAACAAGCATCATCATCAAACATTAGTCTGTCACCAAGAAAGGATCATCAATTATTCCTAGAAGATAATGACAATAATGACATGAGGAATACCGATAAAATTTTAAATGTACACCCTCCCACAGATGAAAAAGTTGTTAATAAAGATTATTGTGACAATAACCTATTATAATCTAAGAATAAAATAGAAAGTTTAAGTAAAAACATAAATGAACTAAGAAAAGGTGAATTTGAGTAAGCCACATTTGGCCAACTAAATGCAAACATTATTCGTCTACCATCATCTACAACCGATGGAGGTACTGTGTGGATTGATGATAAGACAGTTGAACTAGTTTCTCTTAACTCATCTAAAATATCCATATTAGCCAATAAGTTGTCTAAAATTGAACCCAATATTGTTCGTTTTGGCAACAAAGTCTCCGCTGATAACATTTCTAAATATAATGAATTAAAAGTGGATTTTGATAGCAATAAGTTTTACTGGGGCAATTACTAATATTCAATTAGGTGATGCATGTGTTGATAGTTGGAGAGCTTTAGGAGAAAACCATATCATAATAAAGAAGACGGTTATAAACTATAATAATTGCTATATTACTTGAAAAAAAACTTGTTGACAACAGAGAACAAGCAGGACTTGAGATGTATTATAAATTTGATCAAGAAGATATAATGAAATAAAGTGATAGTTATTTTACGACAGAAAATGAGTCAACCAACAGCACCGAGTGAGAGATTACTATATCCAAACTTATAGATGGAGTACCCGCTTCGGGGATCAACCATTAATGAACAATACATAAACGATAAAATCCTAGCTAGTAATAAAATTAATAATAAAATTAACATTATAAAAGATACTAGAAATTTTATGAAACTGAAACTAATAACTATGATAAGAATCTAAGTAGATATCAAAATTATATTAACGTAGATGAGATAACAGAAAAACTATTATCATCAATAGCAACAACTGCAACATCAACATCAGTTGCGTTAAACATTTATAGGATTACCTTATTCAATACCAACAGCTTTTGCTACAGCAACTGCTTGTGGTTCATTATCAGAAACAGTTAATAATAAAATTAGAAATAAAATTGTAAAGTATTCACAAATGTATGTTTTAAGTAAACAGTTTAGTGACAAGTTTAATTAACTATATACTAAATCAATGAATGATAATAAAATAGATAATGATGAGTATATTGAGTTAGTCAAGGTATATGAAGCATATAAGAAGAACCGGCACAGCCACAACTTTGTTGATAAGAAAAGTAAAAGGAGTGTTTTCTTAAACTAAAGCTAATGGTGTTTAGTAATAATAATAAAATTAGTAATAATAATATTAGTATTAATATCTACCATTAGATGTACATCTATATGTAGTATTAGAAGTAGATCTATATCTACCATTAGTAGATATCTAGATCTAGAAAAAAACTAGGATAAATCTAGAAATAGATCTAGGAAAAAAACTGGAAAATAGATCTTTTTTTACCTAAATATAATCCTCTACCTTTCTGTACCACTCTTATACCTTTCCTGTAGTTGCAAATTTAATTAAATCAAGTGCGGCTGATAAAGCTGCTCTAGGGTTTCTACATGCAGCTGCACTTCTTATTTTTCTTGCTATTTCTAATGCTCCTTACGGGCTATTAGCAACTTTCTTCCCAAAGTTAACAGTAGCTTTACGTACACTCTGAAAGAAATCCAACAACCCCTCTGCTTCTATTGTTGCAACACTGACAGTCATTGACTTATTCCTTCTACACATAGAATGAAAAGAAACTAGATACTATTTATGCTAAGGATTTTGTTAAGACCAATAGGTTTTGTTTAGAGCAATGACTATAACATTGACTAGAGCTGGAAATATAACATTAACTATAACTAAGATATAATAGGCCTTCGGTCATTAATATTTACGAGGTTATATCAACCATATTATTGCCATCACTATTAACACTAATAACCTTTCTGGTTAATACTAAAGCATCACATATAACATCTGCAACTGCAGCACTAAATTTAAAATTACGTTGTATTGATTGTGGACCTATATGATAAATTTGATATCTAGTATCAAATACATATATTCTATAATTGTTTTGAATGTTCTATGATTTATATATGGTTTAATATTATGAGGTAATCCATTATAATCTTTATGAAAATTAACAATCTCTTTAAAATTTTCATTATATTTATGAGTACAAAAATAAATATTCATTATATCCTCGGGATAAAACTCATTACCAATCTTACAATAACATTCGGTAACAATCATTATATCAAAAGTACTCGCATCATTAGTTTGTTCATTAACATTATTATTCTCAAAACCAAATATTATATATTGTGGTACCAATACCACTTTCCATACCCAAGATACCATTTTCCATACCCAAGATCAAATAGGAAGTTAGTAGCATGGGATACCTTCTTAAAAAATGTCCTTCTTTCATAATAACTAAAATCAGTGTTATTCTTTTTATTTAATCCTTTCTGTACAATAATACTATTATCATTACTAGGATCAATACTAGGCACACACCATATATCTCAAATATCTTTGTTACCATCATTAGCAACTGCACCAGGATTAGCATTAACTCTAAATAGAGCTCTATCATTATTATTTCTTTTTTAATATAAGTTTAAATACTGAACCTTATATAATCTTTTCTAAATCATTTACAAACTCAAATAGATCACTCATCCAAATAATCATATACATATGACCTTGTTCTGCAGCAATATGATCACCTTTAATTTGACTACCTCTATTACCTTGATTTCTGACAAAAACACTCTCATTTTCATCATCAGTACTGGTTAATAACTTAATAGATTAGGATGGCAATCATCTATATATTCAATCGTCCTAGCACCACTAGTTTCAAGTTTAACTGAACTAAATAATGCCATCATACCATGATTAACTAATCTGATATTAGCATCGTTAGCAAAAACACCACCAGCATTATCTGATACAAGAAACTCAATCTCTAGATATGAATCACGCAAATTCAAAGAATTCCCTTCTCTATTGAGAATGATATTAATATTAGTATTAACCGTATTCATTGTTGCGAGATTATTTGGCTTAAATTTTTAATCTTACTTTTGTTTATATCATATTATAGCCTTAAGCTGTATCCAAACTAAAATCCATTTTTATAAGTTAAAAGGAGATAGACAACTTAATCTTATATGTCCTACTGTTAACTATAACTATTAAAAAAACTAAAATCATAGCAATATTCGAATAATAAAAATGACCGACAGCTTATTCTTATATGTTCTACTATTAACTCTATTTAAAGCATTAGTTGATTAATAAAAATGACCGTTAACTAATCTTTTATGTTCTTTGGCGGAACCTCTTAGCTCTAACACTAGCACTAACACTAACACTAACACTAACTCTAACACTAATTCCATCTCTAACATTAGATCTGTTCTTAATTATAATTATCAGGAATCCCATTGTTATATTCAAGTATTACATCAGGTGCATATGAGTTAACTGAAATAGCAGAATAAATAAAAGAAGAAACTAATGGCAGTGTTATAATAGAACCTGAGAAGAATACAATGAAATGAATAATGGAAACAAAACAGGGTTCACTTAGCTTTGATGTACAAAACTCAATAGCCTCATTTCTAGGATTTAGAAAAACACTTTACAAACCAAGCAAAAATACATCTCAAAAAATTATTGACATTATGAGTTTTACTACTATTAACATTCACTGTAATGTTATATCTGATGTTAAAGATAACGGTAATAACACAGACATACTATATACTATTACTCTGATAGAACCACCAAGTTACTTGATAAATATTATAACAACTAATATCTTATATCAAAAAGTATTAAAAATAGAAAGGAAAATATTGAATTTCATATTAAAGATAATTATGGAAGACCTATAGACTTATTTACTGGCAATGTATTGAGTTTTACTTTACATCTGATTTAATCTCTATCTATAATAAAAGTTTTAATCATAAATATAGAAATAGATATAGAAATAGATATATTTCTAATGCTCCTACCGGGCTATTAGCAACTTTCTTTCCAAAGTTAACAGTAGCTTTAACTACACTCTGAAAGAAATCCTACAACCCCTCTGCTTCTATTGTTGCAACACTGACAGTCATTGACTTATTCCTTCTACACATGGTGCAGGATCCCTTTAACATCTTAATACCTTTTGAGGTAATAACCCCTTGATTATTAATAGTACAACTATAATGTCTACCATCAACACAATTGTCTACCACCAACACGAACACACCATTAGTTTTAAACTTATTATAGTTACTCATATTTATATCTAAAAAAATAATGGAAGTTAAAAATATAATCCATTTGTTGTTAAACCTAAACACAAACCACTACCCAAGCCCAAGCCTAAACCCAAACCCAAGACTAAACTTGAAGCAAAAGGTTGGGGTACCAAGGGCGAAGCCCCTTTGACTCTAGAGAATGAAAAGAAACTAGATACTGTTTATGCTAAAGGTTTTGTTAAGACCAATAGGAAACAGTTTAGAGCTATGACTATAACATTGACTAGAGCTAGAACTATAACATTAACTATGACAAAGATATAATAGGCCTTCGGTCATTAATATTTACGAGGTTATATCAACCATCTTATTACCATCACAATTAACACTAATAAACTTTCAGGTTAATACTAAAGCATCACATAAAACATCTGCAACTGCAGCACTAAATTTAAAATTATGTTGTATCGATTGTGGACCTATATGATAAATTCGATATCTAGTATCAAATACATATATTCTATAAATGTTTTGAATGTTCTATGATTTATATATGGTTTAATATTATGAGGTAATCCGTTATAATCTTTATGAAAATTAACAATCTATTTAAAATTTTTATTATAATTATGAGTACAAAAATAAATAGTCATTATATCCTCGGGATAAAACTCATTACCAATCTTACAATAACATTCGGTAACAATCATTATATCAAAAGTACTCGCATCATTAGTTTGTTCATTAACATTATTATTCTCAAAACCAAATATTATATATTGTGGTACCAATACCACTTTCCATACCCAAGATACCATTTTCCATACCCAAGATCAAATAGGAAGTTAGTAGCATGAGATACCTTCTTAAAAAATGTCCTTCTTTCATAATAACTAAAATCAGTGTTATTCTTTTTATTTAATCCTTTCTGTACAATAATACTATTATCATTACTAGGATCAATACTAGGCACACACCATATATCTCAAATATCTTTGTTACCATCATTAGCAACTGCACCAGGGTTAGCATTAACTCTAAATAGAGCTCTATCAATATTATTTCTTTTTAATATATGTTTAAATACTGAACCATATATAATCTTTTCTAAATCATTTACAAACTCAAATAGATCACTCATCCAAATAATCATATACATAAGACCTCGTTCTGCAGCAATATGATCACCTTTAATTTGACTACCTCTATTACCTTGATTTCTGACAAAAACACTAGTATTAAGGTGTCTTACTGGGCACGCAACGGGGGGGGGGGACATTTGGGTGTTACTGTCTTCGCAACGGGGGGGGGACACGAAAAATTTTTTCGAAAAGTTGATAGCTTTTGGCGTTCTCCACCGCTCTTGGAGAACGCCAAAAGCTATCAACTTTTCGAAAAAATTTTTCGTGTCCCCCCCCCCGTTGCGAACACAGTAACACCCAAATGTCCCCCCCCCGTTGCGTGCCCAGTAATACACAATTTTGGTATTTTTCTTGAATTCTTGATGTTTTTGATGGGAATGTATGGTATAAAGAGGGTTGTTGGGAAGTAGCAGTTACGTAATGTTTGTCATCGTCAGCCCAGGTGAGCCTGATCATTTAAAAAAATTTAAAAAATTGAAAATCTGAAAAATTGATGAATTTTGAAGTGATAAAATTTTGTGTAATATTTTTAGCATTGGTTTCCAGATCTCAAAGACAATCGGCTCTGAACGTGAGCGCCTCCCCCCCCCCAGTTTCAGCGGTTCAGGGAACTAATTGGAGAAATATAATGAATATATATTCAATTGATTTATGAAAAGTTTAATTTCTTTGAAAAGCAATTTGCTTTTTCAAAGTGGAGAGTAATAATTACACCTTCCACCTGGAGTTCAGATGACTGGTGTGTGTTACTGCCCAAGGAAGATGCGTGGTTCCAGCTTGTAGCTTTTTAGGCTTAAGCTGAGATTCCATACATCTTCCGGGTGGAGGCCCAGAGTGAGGGGTAATCGAAGATAGTAGAAACACTATCTTCATTTACCCCCCACCCAGTCTCCAGCCTTACCACATTCGCAGAGAGGTGGTAAAGTCTAACAAGAGACTAAGGGAGAGTTTTTTGTTCTGTTGAGCAAATGTTTTCAGTAGAGTGAGAACATTTTAGTATCAGACATGTTTTCTTACTCATTAATATAGTTCAATTTTTTCTGAAACAGAAACTGAATCCGTGGAAAAAAACATTCATTTCAAAAAATGACTCCGTCTGAAGCTGTTGAAGCTGTAGATAGTTTGAAAAAGATTGGTGATTGGTGTATCAAACAAGATGATAGCTCTTCAAAACAATTTTTGAGAATTAAATTATTTCATGACAGAAATTTTCACTTAAAAACGGTTGTACTGAGCCGGTGGAAAAGCACAGTCAGCTTACTCTCTTCAGAATGTGTTCGAGTTCGAATGGAGAAGTTTTACTGCGTTGAAATTTTTCGACTAACATTTGAATTAGTTCAGAGTCTTTGTAGAGCAGACGGAGTTTTTATTGGTCAGCATTGCTTGGAAAATACAGAAATTGTTCAGGGTAGGAGATACGATTGCTACTACGAGTTCAAAACAATTTGCACGGAACTAGGTGTTGAGAGGAAGACTGTTCTAAGTATCAACAAGAAATTTACTTCCAAAAATATTCCGAGGCTTCATTTAACAATTTATCAAAAAGCACGCGGCCGGTGGCAATACTACGGTTATTTTTACTTCTATTGGAATGAAATTCACCGAATACAACAATTGCTCAGAGACGGTGTGTAATGTTGTTTACCAAACCTGTTATAACAACAAATGACCTGGAAATCATTCACAAAACATATTTATCATTACAAAAAATTTATCCTGACAACTCTGTAAGACGCAACTATTTTTAGCAGCGTGTTCCTTGTTCAACGGATTAACAGACTTTGATTTTGACATTGCTATGAAACTTCGACCTTATGGAGGTTTGATTGGAATAGATAATTCATCAATGGATCGTTTTCTGAAAGATTCGAAAATATAGAGACTGCATGCTATTCTACATGATGCAGCCGGATACATTCAAGAGTACTACAAACAAGGACCGGGCTACGCTTACATGTTACCATGTGACATTAACAGCCCTTTTGCAGGGCATATTACAGGAATTGCTTTTTGTTGGTATAAAAAATTGTTCAAACCTATCACTTTTCATTTGTTAGAATGTTTAGAGAGCGAGCAGTTGTTATTGACTGTGAAATATTTCGTTATTCAAAACAAAATTTTATTGTGAAGGAATTGGCAATTTGTACAGAAGAGTATATAGATTGCATTCTTTTTCTTCCTCCTAGCTCATTCAATTCATTGCCTCCAGCTGAGCAGCGAGCATTTAATTGGCTCACCAAGTATCTTCATGGTCTACATTGGGAACATGGTGTCTACCCGTATATTTATCTTACACAAATTTTACAAAGCGTGAAACTGAGAAACCCGAAAGCTGTATACTATGTCAAAGGAAAAGAAAAGTCAGAGTTCTTGGCAAACCTGCTCGACTGTAGAATCATTAACTTGGATCTGATTGGTTGTCCAAAATTTGATGTCAGAGGCAACAACTCAAAGATTGTAAACATTTGTGAAAACCATTACCCTAGCAGGATAGCTGGCAAACTCCTGAATCATTGTGCTCGCCGAAAAGTTAATTTCTTCTTTAATTGGTTGAAAGAACAAGCTAATGATGAACAACCAGAGCAGTTACAACTTTTGGAAACAACATCAGATTACGAATCAAAATCCATCGAAGTTGGAAACACTGATATCTCCAAATTTAGCTATCTCAACTTGGATAACAACATCGGGTCAAGTTCTGACATCAGTGATTAAATACGAGAAAGTCAGTTTCAAAAACCAGACATTGCAGCACAAGCAGGAAATCGTATTATCTCAAGAAGAGTTAGTACACTTTGCAACATTTCTGCCCATACTTGATCAATTCATATTCTTCCATCAGACTAGAGGAAATCATCATGGAGCACAGCCAACAACTTGTAACAGACAGCAGCAGCTGCAGTACGACTATCAGTGCTACCAACAATATAATCAACAACAACCAATTCAACAACCGCAGCACCAACAACACGAACCAATTCAACAGCAACAGCAGCACCATCAACAACAGCAGCAGCAACAACAACAGCAACAATTGCAACCAGAACGCTCGTCTAAAGAAACTCAGTCCGCCCAAGTTAATACTGGTTCCAAAACAACCAATTGGAAAAATCATGGAACCATGTAGCTCTTCCTTGCCTTCAGCTCTAATATCATTTATTTCAACGGAAGAAATTCAAAGCGTCATTCATTACGAGAAAACAAACTGTTTACCTGCATGTTTCGTCTGTCGTCTAGTGGAAACCAAAGAAGACTTGAGAACTGGTTTTGTTCGTTATCAAATCTTTTATGAAGAAAAGTAAACTTTTGTAAATTATTATAAACTTTTATAAAAATTGAAATGGATCAAGACAATGCAATTGATGAAATTGACTCTTCGCATGTTGTTCAAGATTTTGTATATGACAGTAATGAGAGCGAAAGAAGTTCGTGGAAATTCTGTAATAATATTAACCTGCCCCGGTCAGAGGTTGTGTTCTTTGTTCAAATGTTTGTCATATTCTCGCTGATGACACTTTGTATAATCAAACTAGCTTTCTCTTCTTCTACCTGTGAAGAGACATCAGTATGGATATCTATTCTGTCAAGTCTAGTCGGTTACATTTTACCCAACCCCAGATTATGAACAAAATTATTTCAACAAAAGACAGGGTTTTCATGGCTGTTGTAGGACCTTCTGGCTCTGGGAAAACGCATTGATATTCAATATGTTACTCCGGGGAACTTTTCAGCCACGCTTTTCAAAAGTTGTGTTTTGCTATAAAGACTTTCAGCCCCAGTTTCCTCTTATGAAGAAAAAATTGTCCATTCAATTCCTACGTTTTCAAAATTTTGACTTTCTCGCAGACTTAGAAGATTGTCTGCTTATCTTTGATGACTCATGCGAAGAAATTTACAGCGACAAAACATTTTTAAAGCTGGCAACTGCTGGTAGACATAAAAACATAGATACCATTTATGTAAAACACAATTTGTTCCAGCAAAGTAGATGGTCGCGAACAATTGACTTGAATACCACTCATATCATTTTGTTCAAGTCCCCTCGTGATGTTCAACAAGTTGATTACTTGGGAAGACAATTGAATCTCGCAAAATTCCTTCGTCATTGTTATCAGTTTTCTACAAAAGAAGCGTTCGGTCACTTTTTAATAGACCTGAATCCCAAAACATCAGAAACTTTAAGATTTTGTTCCAATATTACCGGCCCTGGACCCTCAATATTTTACCTACCAGCTCCACAACCCGATGAAATACCCTTGAGAAATGAGAGAGACAAAAGTTTATATGCTAAAACGTTTGAATCAGTTAACAAGGTCACAGCTGAGGAAAACTTTGAGATCGAAACGTAACAATAGAGTGTTAGTTTTAATAACTGAATGTTTATATAATATAGTTAAAGGTGTAGTACCTGTTAGGATTAAAAAAATCGAAAAGTATGAAAAAATTTCAAAAATTATCCTACGGAAGTCCAATACAGCAGAAAGGAGGAGAGCAGTATTTCTTTCTAAGCTGGGTTTCAAATTAGTGCAACAAGTTATCTTCTTCTGTTACAATTACCTTACAAATTAAAAAATGTCAATAAACAGTACAGCAGAAGAGTTTATTCTGATTCCAAAAAAAACGGTACCTGAGAATGCAACAAAAAGATGAGTCGTATGTTGGCAGAATTTTGAATGATCCAAATGTAAGACACAAGAACCATCAGCTGTCATTTCTAAAGCGTTTACAAACACGAAAGCAGACTTCAGACACAGTTAATCTTGGCTTAGAAAGTGAACCTGAGCAGTCAGCAGAGGAATCTGTTGAAACTGTGCCAGATGAAAAGCAGATGAAATTGATAAACCAACTTTTGGTTTATCAATTCTCGAAGGGCATAAACTAGATAGAGTTCGAAATATACTCGAAATTGTTAAAAATTCTGATGAAATTACAATTGATGAAATCAGCGGCAACTTTGTTTTGACATCGCTTGGCGACACAGGTTTGAAGGCAACAACATTTTTGTACAACATTCAACAACCAACAAAGAGAATAGATAAAAACTTGACTCCCTATGAGAACATTTTGAATGCTATTGACATTGAAGAGGAGATGGTAATTAATAAATACGCAAAAGCTGTAGTCAGGCGAAAACTTGAAAGAACTCAATTGAGGTCAGAAAACGAAAAACCTTCAACTTCCACGCGAAGTGAAACAAATACAATATCACTTGAAAATGAGTCCAAATTTAAGACCCAGGACGATGAAGAAGAAGATGAATTCAACGACGCCAAAGATAACCTCTTCACCTCACCAACCACCAGAGGAATCAAGCAATGGTTTACGTTCAAATAAAACGTCAAAAGTTGTAGCGCCTGACGAAAGAATGAAAAAATTATACAGAAAGGGTCCGGCAGCATACGGCAGTGTAAAAAGTCTTCAAAAGGCATCGAAACTCCCAGAAAAGACAGTTGAAAATTTCTTACACACACAAAACGCTTATACCAAACACAAAACTTACCGTGAAAAATTTCCTCGATTAAAGGTCAAAGTGTTTGATCTGAATGAGATCTGGTCTCTGGATCTGGCCCACGTTGACAAACTTGCAAAGTACAATGGAGACGTAAATTACTTACTGGTTGGTGTCGATTGCTTATCTCGATATTTACGTGAACAACCAATGAAGTCAAAGTATGCTACAACATGTATGGAAGCATTCAAAAAATGATAAAAGTGAAGCAACCAAAAAAGGTCTGGGTTGATCAAGGAACAGAATTCAAAGGCTCGTTCAAAAATCTATGCGAGAAAAAAGGAATAGAACTCTACACAACTCACAGCGAAAAAAAATCGGCATTTGCAGAGCGAAATATCAGATCATTGAAAAACATAATCTACAGATACCTCGAGGACAAATGGACATACTCTTATATAACAAAGCTACAAGATTTTGTGAACACTATTAATGGTCGTACTAACAGGGTTACCAAAATGGCTCCTAACAAGATAACAAAAAGAGATGTGCCGTATTTATGCTCTCTCACAACAGATGCATCATATTGCATGAAAAAACAACCTAAATATAGTGTTGGAGATTTTGTGAGGATTTCGAAAGCAGATACAACGTTTCGAAAAGGTTATAAGCAAACATTTACCGATGAGTTGTTTGAAATAATAGACATTCCAACTAAAAACCCACCAACTTACAGTTTATTAGACAAAAACGCTGAACCAATTCTGGGGAAATTTTACGAAGCGGAGTTGAATAAGGTTGTCGTGAGGAATTAATACGACAACGAAACAAAATTCTAGTTATCATACAATTCTGACAATGAGTCGAAGAGATTTTGGAGAAGGCGAACTCACAGTTCATCTTGTTTCGTCTGCTTCTATGGGTGTTTTCACAGACAACACGCTAGCAAACTTTAAAAATTTGTTTAGTGAAGAAATCATTCTTGAAGGCGACTGGCGCGTGGCACTGAGTGAAGTAATTTTTCCTGCGTTTATTTATAATGTTGTCGACACAGAGGTAAGAGTGTATAGAAAAAAAGAGAAACTAGAAAACCGAACAAACAGTGAATTTACTGTTAGTAACCGTACATTGGAGAAAGAGGAAGTGTTTTGAAAGGGGCCTACGAAAATGTTGAAGAATTGATTCAACAGCTCAATAATCAGTTGAAGCTGGAAATGAAAGCAAAAGTTAACAAATTAACTGGTCATGTCAACATAACATTCAAAAACGAAGAAGAGGGAAGAACGTTCCCCACGCCGCAAATTCCCAGTCTGCTCGGTTTTATAGGATCTCAAGACGGAGGGACAGGTTTCCACATTGGCTTCAAGTCAAAGCCTCATCTGCAGTTGACAAATAATCTAAATGAACACGACTCAGATTACCCTTTTGACCTCTCGGCTGGAATTGAACTCATGTTTATTTACCTCGATATCATCGATTACCAACACGTGGGACACTCAAAAGCTCCTTTGTTGAGAATCATTGACACAAAAAGACGATTGAAAAACGGTAACATTGGCATTGTTGAGCCCAGTCACAGAATAGTATTCAGTAATTTGGATTACAAAAAGTTGTTAACAAAAAGTATTCAGTGTGTTGCAGTTCAACTCCGCAGTGAAACAGGTAACTTAGTCCCATTTGCAGGGACCGGAAAAGTTATTCTGACCTTACACTTTAAAAAATTCTACCCATAGTTTTTGTATGGAGGCATACTACGCGCAACAAGCAGTATCGCCTTATTTTTCGGGACACTATAGACAACGAGGAAGTGGTTTCGGTGCTCTTGCTGCTGGAATTGGGAGAGCAGCCCTAGCTATTGCCAGGAAATTTGTGCTACCTGCTGTTAAACGTATTGGAAAAGAGTTATTACTTCAGGCTGCTCCCGAGTTAATTGAGGTAGCTAGCAAGCGCAAAACACCCAAACAAGCGCTCAAAAGCACCGTCAAGAAAACTGTACGGAAACAAGTTGGAGGTTCAATGGGAGCTTACCGCGCAAGAAGGCGAAAAACAGTTCAAAAAAGAGTCAAAAGACCATATGGGAGTGGAAAAAAAAGCACGGTTTTCAAAAGTAAGTAGAAGAAAAAACAATTCTCCTACAAAAGTACCAACGTCAAACATTTCACGGAAAAACCAGGTCACGCGCAGTCGCTCTGATTTTTTCTCAAATGTGAACAATGATTGCTAACCTGTTACCATCCGAGGCAACACACACAACTCTAGATCTTTTCGAGAAACCACCGCTTCTGGTTACTTTCGAGAACGCTTTCACACAAAAAATTGGACCATCTTTCTCGCCCGATGGCCCAGTCTTAGAATTTGAGGTATTGGGTGATCGAAACAACTTTATTGACCTTCAGAAAATTGTTTTGGAGATCAAATGTAAAATTACCCAAGCAAATGATGCTGACCTACGAGCAGGAACTGAAGCCGCCAATAGAGATACCCCATATTTTGTGAACAATACCCTTCACTCCCTCTTCTCTGAATGCACTGTTTCGGCTAATGGTATTAAAATTTCTAACACAAATGGTAATTATGCACACAAGGGATTCATTGAAACTGAATTTTCTCATGGAGACAGTGCTAAAAACACTTGGTTGGTCTGTCAAGGATATTATTACGAAGACGAACCTCAGAAAGTTGACGGCGCCGATACCCGTGCAACAGATGTTGGTGAGCGTAAGGCACTGGTTTCACAGTCAGTTGAAGCCACTTTTATTGGTAAGCCGGCTTGTGACATTTTAACATGTGATAAACATCTTCTGAGTGGTGTAACTCTACGATTTTCTTTCCGAAGGAGCTCCAATGAATTTGTAACCATAGCAGAAGCAGCAGCTAAACATTATAAAGTTAAAATAGTACAAGCCAACTTATACGTTAGAAAAATGACAATTACTGATAATGTTCTGGGAGCACTTGAAAAACAGCTAATGAAGACACCTGCTGTGTATGGTTTCACAGAAGTTCTACCTCGAACGTTTCTGGCTACAACAGGTGTTCAAAGTTGGCGTCAAGAGGATGTATTTTCGAAAGAACCAGTACGTCGGATGATAATTGCAATGACAACTAATCAAGCTTACCTGGGTACAAACAGGACAAACCCCTTTCATTACCGAGCTTTCAATTTATCCGAAGTCACTATATACCGTAACGGTTTACCTATTGTAGGCACTCCTATTTCAACAACACAGCGTAAACGAATTTACTACAACACAATTGAAGCCTTGGATTTTCTACAGAAGGGCACAGGACATGGTATTCCTCTTGGAGATTATGATAATCATTTCATTATGGCTTTTGATCTTACATCTACTCAGGAAGCTTCTCACGATTTCATTCATCCAGAACTAACCAACTGTTCAATATCAGTTGATCTCACATTCTCCCTAGCACTAGCTGACAATGTAGAAATTCATCTATTAGGAGAACGCAACTCTACGTTTTATATTACTTCGGACCGTAAAGTAACAAAAAATGCTCTGGTAACTTACCCAGGACATGGATAGTTTTGAAATTTTAAACTTTGTGCGAAAATGTTGCCATCTCAAGCATAAATTTTTGGGCGTCTTTGCAGCTGACAACTTTCCTGGACTCAAACCAGAGAGTTTCATTATTGTTAATGCATCCGAATCGTCAGAACCAGGAACGCATTGGCTTTTATTATGCAGACGCCAAAACAACGTGTACTTTGCCGACCCCCTGGGATACTCTCTCGAAAACTATCAAGAAGTTTTCAAGCGATTGTGTCAAATGTATTTACAAATTATTGAAGTATTCAAATCATAACCTATTCAACCCATGGACTCTGTTCTTTGTGGTCTTTATTGTATTTATATAGCTCATATTTTGTTCGATTCTAAATTTTCATCATTGATTTTCATGAATGACATTGATTAAATGCGATTTAGTAAACACATGTTGTAATTTAACTTTTGAAAATTTACCACTCTTTTCCAAAGTTACAAGAGGTAAAACATCCAAGGAAAATTTTAATTGAAGTTAGTAAGAGTACTATCCATAGAAAATTGGAATCTGTAGTCATCAATCTTGAAATCAAACTCTCCATAACCACTTTGTAATATGTCTAAAATTCTACTTAAAACTGCACCATGAGGAGAATTATAAAGAACATTTGTTATACGGTTGATAGTAACAAAAAGCAATAAGTTAGTTTGAGTCTGTTGAGTCCGTTTGCAGTTCCATTGGACACAAACTTGTGGTAATTTCTTCTTGGAACGCCGGCACGGTGTTTCCAGGCTGTGATGACTATTGTATAAAACCGCTGCAGTCAATTTATCCATTATGGGTCCCACTGCTACGTGATCTTCTACATTTGAAATGAGTTCTTTAAAACATGTAAAAAGGCATGGAACGTTGAAGAGTTTTGACGTCAATGACTTTCGGTCTTCGGCTGAAAATTTTTCAATTTCAATCAGCATGTGATAGTGAAATTGACTGTCAAAATTAAATCCATTTTTAAAGGTGCATGTGTTATCCCTTGAGTGCTTTGAATAAGCATAACTAACTTCCTTGTTTGTTGGAGAGAATAAGAATTCGGGCAACGTATTAGAAATACAAAACTTGAAGGACTTTTGAAATTTTCTGAAAAATTCTGGAGACTGTTCATACATAGCTTCAACCATATTGCGATAATTGGAAAACGAATAGCAATTCTCTGAACACGATCTCACTTTATGTTTCAGTTTTCAGTAGGTGACAAATTTTCTTTCTCCTCATCTGACTGAATCGTTCTCTTTTTCAATCTTCCTGAGGATTTTCGCGCAGTACTTTTTCTTTGCTCTTTATCTGGTTCCTTGAATTTCTGATGAAACTGATGGTTTTTCGGGTTTTTCGACAACAAACGCTTTATTTTGTCAATTTTACTGCTAAGTTTTTGAAACTCTGATAGAGACAAAGATATTCGTTGACTAAAACTCATATTGCCAACTTCATTGCGCTTGTATTATGTCAAGAACACGTATGTACCAGTATTATCATAAGTTTTCACATAAGCCCTTACAGTTCGTTTGTCGCTCTCACAAATCGATAAAGAATAGTCAGAATAAGCACAATCTTTTTCAATTGCCGATGTCATAGCTTAACTAAACGTTATCAATACAACCTACTTCAATAGTCTAAATTTAGGAAATGAATCATTTTCTTTGCTGTGATTCATTTGCTGCTATGTTTGCTCTTAGACAAGCTCGTAAAACCCTGCATACATGTAAAAGTTCTCGGATCACAAATACACCTATACACACACACTCACACACACACACACACACTCACATATACACAAACAACTATTCTTCAAATACATGTACTAGACACCACACCCTGTAAACGTCTCTGTTTAGCTAAAGGCTAGTCTAATTGAGTATTGTGCTACTTACAAGTTCAAACTTGTTCAATTCTAAATATTTGTTCGTTTTACTAGACAAAAATGGTATTCTCAGTAATGATTCTACAAAAAACAGGCTTTTTTCACCACAGATACCTATTTCTAGAAAACTATCAACGTCGGTGTGCGGCCGTCATTGAACAAAATCGCGAAAACAGTCAGTTGGTGAGCATTAATAAGATTATGCTACCAAAATACGTCTACGATCACTTGTTCCTCTTTTTATCAGAAACCAGATCCTCTCTCGGAAATCATGCACCGATCGACCTTATTCCAGGACTTGAAAGAGAATTTATTTCAGACCCCTCCTCTCTCGATAGCTCAACTTTGAAATCACTGTATGAAATGGATTGTTCAACCGTCCCCTTTTATGATAATCAGGAAGGGACAATTCGTGACTTACATCAGTTAGATTCAATTTATGGAATAAAAAACCTACAAAAAGCAGATGATTTATTACAACAAGGAGTCTCAAGCTCGTGTGAGAAAAACTCAGTCGATGATTCTCAAAGAATTATGGACATCGTTAGTCCAACGTCACCCTCCTTTTTCGATAATTGTACGCAAAAGACTCCCCAATTTAAACGTTTACCAAGCATGTCAACCATTGCTGACAGTTCTGAAGAGAGTACTATAGATATTCCGATGCAACGTCTGTCACCACTCAATGAAGAAACACCTCCAATTACTTATGCCCCGGCCAAAAAAAAGTTGAAGCGAAGTGATAGAGTCCTGTTCTACGAAGACGATGCAGGCAAAAAACGAAAACTCTAATCAAAACTATGATTAAAACTTGAATTAACACTGTTTGTGTGTCTGTGTGTTGCATTAAATTATTTTATGCATGAAAATAAAAACAAATTCAATTGATTTTTTTTGCTGCATCTCCTACTCTATTAAGGATTTCGAGACTTGTAGTTTTTTAAGTTAATGTATCGAAGAACAAACTGATTGATTTCACTATAGTCAGAGTTTAAAAAGTACTGTAGAGGAGTCGAAATGAAATGTTTCTAATTCAATATATTGTATTATCTAAAAGACAAGCATAAAGGTTATTATTTGGTATAACGAAAATCTGGGTTAGTAAAAAAAAGCAATTAGTTAGAAACAAACTAACATAGTCAGGATCGACCACAGGTCGAAGCAAGATGACCCCATCTACCACATCTGAGGCATAGCGGGCTGCCGGCACTCTGCATTTGAAGTACATCCACTAGCCTCGCACTCTGCCATCCTTGGAATTCGATGGCAGCGGCAAGACGATTTTGAGAAGCAATAAGCCTCTCCATCTGATCGCCCTGCCCAATACCGTTCGAACTCCCATTCTCTCCGCCCACTGGAGTCTGTGTTGCCGCATCTCTACGTCTGCGATACGCAGCAACACCTGTTGTGCTCCAGCGGGACGGACTTCCCTCTGATGAGGACATCTGAAATAAATAAAGTTTTCAAACATAATGTCTATTAGTTTTTAACTTAGTGCAGTTCTATGTTGTCCTATACTATTCAAGTTAGAATCATACCAAAAATTGTTTGTGAGTAATAAATGAGTAATCAATGCCTTGAGACCAAAAACATTATATCAACAAACACTTAGTTATATTTTCCTAACATTCAACCGCACCGAAATAACTTTACACTCCTTCAGATCTAATATAAACAAACACTTTATTTATGGTATGTATTCAATTAGGTGTGTATAGTTGTATGCGTAGGTTAAGTAATAACAAATTATCAGTGACTTGTATAAACTTTTGTCTCAGGAAACTACGGGAACTGGAATTAGAAACTCAATTCTTAGTCACTTATTCCGCGAGCAAAATCCCACACAAAAATTTTAACTTCAAGTAAACAAACTCATATCCAGGAGCAATTGTAATAATAATAATAATAATAATAATAATAATAATCAGAAGTTGATCACAAAAACTCTGAATTTCTCAGCAATCAGTTGGTCTTTCTCTTTCTTGTCGAAGAACACAGAAAACAAAATCACAACAAAATGACTCTCCCTTGTCCTCATTGCAATCGAGAACTCTCTGATAAAAGAAGTCTGCGAAGACATCTATATTTGATTCACAAAATTGAGCCGGAGCGTCCTACTCTAATTTGTAATCAATGCAATTTCCAAAGTCAAACCCTACTTGGGATCACTGGTCACTGCCGCAGCCGCCACGGAGGGAAAACAGTCGAGAGTGTGTGCATATACTGCAATCATTGCTTCATGAGCAAAGATAACTTTGCCCAACACATGAGAAACAGGCACGGACTACCTGTCTGGGATACAAATGAAGCAACTGAACCTGAATCTCCGAACCAAGCTGGACCGTCCCGAGGCCGGATGTTTGAAAGAGCACCACCAAGACAGAGGGACAGTTGGCCAAAACCTGTACATTCAGCCTTTAATGGTGGTGTGGAGATTTACAATATCAAGCCAACATTGGAAATTGACCTGTTGGCTTATCTAAATTCGGTGAAGCCGGAGATAGATGAAATTCTACTGAACAAAACAAGTCATGGAGCTCAGAAAGTTCAACTGACAGCCGAGTTGAAACTATTGAAGCCACGAGTTGACGACGAAGACAAACACATTACAATTTTCGCCAAGACTGATATGAAAACTGTCTACTACGATGGTTTATCCGAACAAGAGTTTTTCACAATGGCTTAACAATTGATCTGTGTTCTGAACTGTTTTGCATCGAATGGGAGTGGATGGGTGCTAGAGAAAATTATCAATTTGGAACTAAAAGTTGTAAAGTTCAACCCTATTCGTGGCTCGTCCTATCTAGCGCTGCCATCAGAACTGGTGAATAACCGAAATCTACTAAACATCCGCAATATAAATGACTCGAAATGTTTTCTCTACTGCTACACCGCAGCTTACCACATGAAGTTCGGTCCTACTCTAGAGTCTAATTCTTGGCGACTGATTACCAGCCCAGCCCTGTATAACAGTACGAACGTGAGTGCCCATCAACCTCAAGGCGAGTATGAAATGCCAATGGCTGTCGATAAAATTGATTCCTTTGAGACATTTGAACAAGTAAACGTTAATGTTTTCCGATATCATAAAAAACAATTGTTACCTCTCAGAGTATCCAAGAAAAGATACAATTTTGTTATCGATTTGATTCTGATTTCTGATGGCCAACGCTTTCACTATGTTCTGATAAAAGATCTAGAAAAACTGGTATCAAACATAAGAGGCACAATCGTTAATCACCGCTCGGCTCTTTGTAGAAACTGCTTTCACCTTTGCAGCAGCTCGGAATTATTGAAAAAGCATCGAGAATTGTGTTATAATTATGACGCTGCAATTATCACAATGCCTACGAAGAAAGAACTGGTCTTTAAAAAACATAAAGCGAAAATTTTTTACCCAATTGTTGTGTACTTTGACCTTGAATCAATATTGGAAAAAGTTCATAGCGTGCCAAATGACCCAGAAAAAAGTCATTCCAGGTTAATAGAAAAGCATACACCGAGCGGATACTGTTTTGCTGCAGTTGAACACGACTGCTCAAGTCTGTTCAGATACCGACTGAAACGAGGACCTGACTGCATGATAGATTTTGTAGACCAAATGGAGAAACTAGCGCGTGACATTCACTACAGAAAACAACAGCATCGTGTATTTTCTGGAACTATTCCAACAGACAAGCAAAAATCAAAAGCAAAAAGTTGTTGGATTTGTGAAAGAGATTTTGATGACAGTGATGTAAAAGTTTTGGACCATTGTCATTTCAAAGGTAATTTTCTGGGCTGGGCTCATGAAGTTTGTAATGTCAACCGAAAAACCCAAAACTTTACTCCTATTATCGCTCATAATTTGAGTAATTACGATTTACACCACCTATGCAATGCATTACACAATTGTCACTCCAGGAACAAGTTTACAATAATACCGAACACAGATGAGACATATATCAGTTTAACGCTTAAAGTTTTTATAGAAGAACGTCCAGGCCGAAAGAACAGGCTTATTCAAGTTTATGAGGATCTTCGTTTTTTGGATTCATTTCGATTTATGAACACTTCGTTAGAAAAATTGGTCAACTCACTGCCAGACGACAGTTTTAGAATATTGGATAGGCATTTTGAAGATTATCAGACGAGTGATGTTAAACTGTTACACGGCAAAGGATTTTATCCTTATTCTTATATAGACTCTTTTGACCGATTCAAAGAATCAAAACTTCCACCTCTGAGCAGTTGGATCAATTCATTGTCAGGTAAAAACAACATACCATCTATCACAAAATCTGAATTGGAAAAAGCACAAAAAATTTTTGGAAACTTTGATTGCTTCAATTTGGGTGACTATCACGATCTTTACTTGTCAGTAGATACGTTGCAGCTAGCAGATGTTTTTGAAAAATTTCGTACCCTATGCTTTCAAACATATGGGTTAGATTGTGCTCAGTATTTTTCGGCACCAAATATTGCAGGCGATGCTTTCCTGAAAATTTGTGAACCGGAACTTGAATTACTCACAAACAGAGACCATTTAGATTTTGTGGAAAACTTGATGTGAGGTGGTGTGGCTTCTGTGTGTGCGAAAACGTTTTTTGAAGCCGATAATGAATATCTTCCCAACAGTTTTAACCCGTACAAGGAGCATAGTTTCGGTCTAATGATAGATGCAAACAACTTGTAAGGAGGAATCATGAAGAATTTCCCACTACCTTTTGGAAATTTTGAGACTGACACAACAACAAGCCTGCAAACAATTCTCGAAACCAATGATGAAAGTCCATGTGGTTTCATCGTGGAGTGTGATCTTGATTATCTTGATGATTTACACGATGACCACAAGGACTTTCCGTTGGCACCAACAAAAGAGTCAGTCAAACCTTTCTGGTTGAGTGAGAATCAATTTGAACTTTTGAATGAGATCAATCTGAAGGGTAATTTCAAAGTGAAAAAACTGTTACAAACTCTTTACAACAAGGAGCGATATACACTGCATTATATCACACTGAAGCTTTATGTGTCACTAGATCTAAGGGTAAAAAAAGTTCATCGTTGTCTCAAGTTTTCCCAGAGCAAATGGTTATCGGCTTATATTGATTTAAACACAGATATGCGCCAGCGTGCAGCTAATAAATTTGAAGAAAATTTTTTCAAGCTTATGTCCAACTGTGCTTATGGTAAATGTTGCGAAAGTAAAAGAAATCATCAGTCAATTTCACTGGTTCGTACTGAAGAAGATTTGTGGACGAACACAGAAAAGTTTAACGTTAAAACATTAAAAGTTTTCAATAACGATCTGGTTGCAGTTACAATGCGGAAATACAAAATTTTTTGGAACAAGCCAACAATAGTGGGTGCAACAATATTGGACTTGTCAAAAATGTACATGTTTGATTTTCATTATAACACAATGAAGAAACATTTTGACTGTTTGTTATTATACTCAGACACAGATTCGTTGACCTATGAAATAAGAACAATCGACCTGTACAAGGATCTAAAGGAATCAAACGATTTGAATGAGAAATTTGACTTTTCAAACTATGAGCGGGACAACAATTTGTTTGATGACAAAAACAAGATGGTGGTTTTGAAATTTAAAGATGAGTTGAAGGGACAACCGATGGAAAGCTTCTGCGCTCTCAAATCGAAAATGTACTCCATCACAACTGAAGGTTAGTTATCAACTTACTTTTTTCTTTTTTATGATAGCATCTACGATATCCTAAGCAGTGTGTTGACTAAGGAAAGTTTTTTATAAAAGCAGAAAATTGTTAAGATTTTTGACATTTCAAAACAAAAAACTTTTTCAAGAAAAAAGTCTGAAACTTGAAGCACAAAAACGTAGTCATGATACGGATAGCTTTTTATTTTGTTTTACAGATGAGCAGAAAAAATCTGTTAAAGGAATCACTAAACACGCCCAGGCTCGACTCACCCACGATGTGTTTAAATCAGTTTTGATGGGGGATCATGGCTTAATTAGAACGCCAAACTACAGAATCGGTTCGATTAATCATCAGCTTTACACATTCGAGACAAACAAAATAGCACTGACCGCCTTTTGTGACAAGCGATATTACATTGACTCAATACACTCACACCCTTTTGGTCATAAAGCAATTCGGGAGAACGCGGTGTATCAAGAAATAGCACTGGATGAGGAATGGGGTTTGACAGACATTGAGGAACAAATTGAGGAAGGGGACCAATCTAACCCGAATGCTACATTTGAATTATCAGATGGAACCATTGTTCAGCAAGGTGAACAACCTTTCTTCACACCTCCTGATCCAGGTTTCTATCAACAGATCAGTTACACTGAAAGTGAGTTAGAGGGAGACTTAGTAAACTTTGATGAAGAAAGTGCAACTAATATTAGTAGCGATAACAGTGAGGAGAGAAACCCTTTCATTATTCATGAAGCTATTGAGGAGTCTGGAGTAGAAAGTGAATTTGAACAACAAATAGAAAGTAGTCGTTCTAAATCTAGAAAAAAGAGAATGAAATCAACAGAACAGTCAACATCGAAAGGGGAGGAAACACCAATTCAACAAAATTATAAACATAGTCGTAAACGACGTTGCATCTATTTAATCGAAAGTGATTCAGATTGATGCTTGAAATGTATTTATTTTAATGACAGTTTGATTGATCTTAGCTCTATTAACGACTTAAAATGTGCTTGATTAATTTATTGTTGAAAATTGAAAAATTTCAGAAATCAGTTGTTCGGATTTTAAAATTAGACTAACGTTGTGAAAAGTGAAGAGACTATAAACAATAAAGAAATTACCTTGCTTGCTGTGGTCTGTTTTTGGACAAAAACTGTAGAGTTTTAAATAACCAAAAGTTTCTGAAAGAAAAATCAATGAAAAAGATTTGTTCGATTGACAATTACTTGTGAAAAATCTAGGCAGAGTGTTTGAAACTTTTGTCAGAAGAGCTTCTTGTGTTACATAGATTATCATTTCGAATAAAAGAAAAACTCGAGAAATTTTAAATATTTGTTGATTTTTGCAATTGCAATTCTCTTTTACATTTCAGGAGAAACTAATATTGTTTGAACTTTTATTATCAGTGCCTTTTGATGTATTTCAAGACTTTGAAAAAGTTAGAAGTTTTAAAATAATTGAAAATTTAACTGGAATACAAGTCAGAAACAGACAAGCTCATACCAGCAAGGTGGTCCTTTCAACAGATATATTTAGAAGTAATTAAGGCCTTCAAACCCTATGAAAATGTTTGCTTTTGTCGGAAACCTAACAAGCTTTAGCGTTCCTTGGGAGAAATCCTTTGAAAGAAGTAATAGTAGCGGTAAATTGTGTGACACTCACAATAAATAGTGTCTCTGCCTTCAAGCAGCTTAAAACCTCCTATCAAGTTTGCAGCTTGCAAAAATTTCGCTTTATCTTGCTTCTTTTAAACCTTAATACACAAGAATTCCCTTTTGATACCATAGGCAGGGATAAATAAAAATTTGGGTTGTTTGAAATAGCTGCGGTGCTTAATTCATTGACAATTAATTAATTCAGAGACAAAACAGAAGCGATTCACACTGTTTTCTAATTAAATGCCCGCAAACAATCAAATGTGTTTGCGCTAATAACAGACGGGCTACTTTGCTGTTTATCTCAACAGCAATCTCAAACCAGCGCGGTTACTTGTTTCATAGTACACTGAATACAGTTTTATTACACCCAGGCAATCCTTGTTTGAAGTTTTCCCTCGCCGCTTTCAAGCATTCAATTGTGAACATTCCACTTTGTAATTAAAAGAAAGTATTTCAGGCGAAATTGACAGAAAAGTCCTTCAACTATAATTACTAAACAAATAATAAAAGTAGAAGACTGAAAGACCAGAACGCAATTGCAAAGTATTTGAGGGAATTATAAATAAAGTCGAGAGTTGAAACAAACAATCAAAACAAAACCAAATAACAAAATGAAGTGACCGAAAATTGTTTGGAATATTTGAAGGGAAAACCAGAAAGCTTTATCCGCTTGTTATTACAATGAAGTGAACGAATACAATTTCTTTAGTAATAAATAGGTTCCCTTTTTAACCCATGAAAATTTTTTGAAAGAAATCGTGTCTTACTGGGCACGCAATGGGTGGCGGACATTTGGGTGTTAATGTGTTCGCAACGGGGGACTGTTCTCGCCAAAACGCCGAAAAATTACAAAAAATTGGGAAAAATTTTCGTGTCCCCCCCCCCCGTTGCGAACACAGTAACACCCAAATGTCCCCCCCCCCCGTTGCGTGCCCAGTAAGACACCTTACTACTAACACTCTCATTTTCATCCTCAGTACTGGTTAATAACTTAATAGATTAGGATGGCAATGATCTATATATTCAATCGTCCTAGCACCACTAGTTTCAAGTTTAACTGAACTAAATAATGCCACCATACCATGATTAACTAATCTGATATTAGCATCGTTAGCAAAAACACCACCAACATTATCTGATACAACAAACTCAATCTCTAGTTATCAATCACGCAAGTTTAAATGATTCCTTTCTCTATTGAGAATGATATTAATATTAGTATTAACTGTATTCATTGTTGCTAGATTATTTGGCCTATGTTTTATAATCTTACTTTTGTGTATATCATATTATGACCTTAAGCTGTATCCAAATTAAAATCCATTTTTATAAGTTAAAAAGAGATAGACAACTTAATCTTATATGTTCTACAGTTAACTATACTTATTAAAAAAAACTAAAATTATAGCAATATTCGAATAATAAAAATGACCGAGAGCTTATTCTTATATGTTCTACTATTAACTATATTTATAGCATTTTTTGAATAATAAAAAAGACCGTTAACTAATCTTTTATGTTCTTTGGCGGAACCTCTTAGCTCTAACACTAGCACTAACACTAACACTAACTCTAACACTAACTCTAACTCTAACACAACATCTGTACATAATTATAATTATAAGGAATCCGATTGTTATATTCAACTATTACATCAGGTGCATATGAATTAACTGAAATAGCAGAATAAATAAAAGAAACGGCAGAATAAATAAAAGGAGAAACTAATGGCAGTGTTATAATAGAACCTGTGAAAAATACAATGAAATGAATAATGGAAACAAAACAGGGCTCACTTAGCTTTGATGTACAAAACTCAATAGCCTCATTTCTAGGATTTAGAAAAACACTTTACAAACCAAGCAAAAATACATCTCAAAAAATTATTGACATTATGAGTTTTACTACTATTAACATTCACTTTAATGTTATATCTGATGTTAAAGATAATGGTAATAACACAGACATACTATATACTCTT
Organism: Convolutriloba macropyga; assembly: GCF_964194025.1. Taxonomy (NCBI): domain Eukaryota; kingdom Metazoa; phylum Xenacoelomorpha; order Acoela; family Convolutidae; genus Convolutriloba; species Convolutriloba macropyga. The sequence goes on along the minus strand of NW_027450255.1, from coordinate 17,101 downwards.
ACTCTGATAGGACCACCAGGTTACTTGATAAATATTATAACAACTAATATCTTATATCAAAAAGTAACAAAAGATAGAAAAGATTATATTGAATTTCATATTAATGATAAGTATGGAAGACCTATAGATTTACTGGCGATGTATTGAGTTTTACTTTACATCTGATTTAATCTCTATAGATATAGATATAGAAATAGATATATGTTTAGGTATAAAATAGATATAGATATAGACTTAGTCTTAGATTTAGTCATAGATATAGATTTAGTCATAGATATAGATGTAGACTTAGACTTAGGTTTAGTCATTGATATAGATTTAGTCATAGATATAGATATAGACTTAGACTTAGACTCAGTCAGAGTCATAGTCATAGATATAGACTGAGTTATAGACCTAGACTTAGTTATAGACGTAGACTTAGTCATAAATATAATGGGACTATAAAACTCTCCAATCCCAATTAATTCTTATTTAACCATAAATTTTTTAGATATATCAATTACAATGTAATTGTAAGGCTATTTCCATACCTTGTTACATATATTAGCAAAATCATTGTAACTAAGTTCAACATTATTAAAGAAGTCTCGATATATAGATGTGAGGACTTTACCTCTTTGCTCAAATAAAGTAAATAGATTAAAATTTTCTCTAACATTTTTTCTATCTATTGTGAATAGATTTTGACTAAGATTTATCGTATTACAATTATTATGTCCACCTCTACAAAAGTACTCATTAATAACTGGTTCCTTGGCTCTATTATCATCGAATATCGTTAGTTTTTTTAAATCTTTAGGAAGTTCATCAGGAGAGGGTAAATTTTTATATCTTTAATAATCTCACAATCTGTTTTAGCCTTAATTCTCTCTACAACCTCATATTGATTACCAGTAGGAACAATGATGTATAGCTTATCAAAGTATATTCTAGCCATAACTAATCATTTTAATAAGAATGTCTTTCCACATTCACTAGGACAAGATATTTTACATCTAAAGTTTTCTGGGAGTGTAGCTTCGGTATTTATATTCTCATCATCTAAGATGATTATAGATCTTCATTTATATTAATGGCAATAGGTTTTGCTTGGATTATATTTTCTTTTGGGGGTGATATATTTCCCTGATGGGGCAACCTGCTTTGTAGATCAGCGAACCTGCTTTGCAGATAATGTAGATTAGGAGTACTTCTCCGATTATAACTACTTCCCTGATTATAACTACTTCCTTGATAGACAACCTCATTATTATCATTATCATTATCATTATCATTATCATTATCATTATCATTATCATTATCATTATCATTATCATTATCATTACCATTATGATTGACATTAGCATTATCATTGACATTGACATTATCATTGACATTGACATTATCATTGACATTAACATTATCCTTGACATTGACATTATCATTGACATTGACATTATCCTTGACATTGACATCATCATTGACATTGAAATTATCATTATCCTTTTTATCCCTAACATTACAACCTAAGCAAAAGCAGTCATTATGTATTCCTGAATATTTACATTGATTAACTAGAATTTTCAAAGCACACTTTAATCTGAATCCTCTCTCAACAAAATAGATCATATAAAAACAATAAGGCCCACAAAAAGATTCATCATATTGTTGTATTCTCTCAATAGAGCCTAGATCAACATATTCGTCTAAAAATAATGCTGGAGACTCAACACCAAAACTTCCAAAATATTATATATGACCACCTTCTCTTCTTATAACTAAAACCCACTGTGTACCATCAGTTGGATGTAGATTTACAATAAAGTTGCAGTTGTTTTCATAGATAGTTTCTGGAGTCTCATCTCTCATTATTATTTTTATTGGTGTTTGGCTGATATCTTCTATTTTTATATTACTCATAGCTTTATTATCAATACCAAATTTATTATTGAATTCTTCAAAAGATAAGATAAGAATTATTATAGGGATCAAAAATGGAGATGGGTTGTGCATTTTTAATTTTTATTGGAATTATGTCATTATATTTTATGGTATACGATTCTATACCGAGTAAATATGCGAAAATAGAAGAAAACTTTGGTGGATTTATAAATAGAAGTCTAATTAGATTTGAACATGAAAAGTCACCATTACAAACTTTAGTTTATGGTGGAACTGGTACAGGTAAACCATACTTTGTTAGACAATACTTGAAGTTATACAAAGCCCAATACCTAGATCAAGATCAACGATAAGAACATATAATCATCGTATGCAACGATGATAGGGATTGGACCGATCTTGAGACTGGTGAGTTTTATACTGAATTTATTACATGATATATAAATATGATCACATCAAATAATATGCCTACTTTCAAAGATAGTGTAATTATAAGGCTCTTTCCATAGCTTATTACATATATTAGCAAAATCAATATAACTAAGTTCAACATTATTAAAGAAATCTTGATATATAGATGTGAGGACTTTACCTCTTTGCTCAAATAAAGTAAATAGATTAAAATTCTCTCTAACATTTTTTCTATCTATTGTGAATAGATTTTGACTAAGATTTATCGTATTACAATTATTATGTCCACCTCTACAAAAGTACTCATTAATAACTGGTTCCTTGGCTCTATTATCATCGAATATCGTTAGTTTTTTTAAATCTTTAGGAAGTTTATCAGGAGAGGGTAAATTTTTATATCTTTAATAATCTCACAATCTGTTTTAGCCTTAATTCTCTCTACAACCTCATATTGATTACCAGTAGGAACAATGATGTATAGCTTATCAAAGTATATTCTAGCCATAACTAATCATTTTAATAAGAATGTCTTTCCACATTCACTAGGACAAGATATTTTACATCTAAAGTTTTCTGGGAGTGTAGCTTCGGTAATTATATTCTCATCATCTAACCATGATTATAGTTCTTCATTTATATTAATGGCAGTAGCTTTTGTTTGGATTATATTATTTCTTGGGGTTAATATATTCCCATGATCGGGGAACCTGCTTTGTAGATCAGGGAACCGGCTCTGCAGATCATAACTACTTCGTAAATTAGAACTACTTCTCCGATTATAACTACTTCCCTGATTATAACTACTTCCCTGATAGACAATCTCATTATTATTGTGGTTTCCGTCTCCAAATGGAGCATTGAAATCGTAACAAAGCACATTAAAAGCACTACATATAAACACTCTTAAACTATATGGTATTATTCCTATTCTATAAACTCTTGAGTATCAATCTATAGCGGAGCTACATAGCATTGATGAATCTTTGTTTTAGTTATCAAATGTTCATGTGATAGTTGAAAGTGTTAACGTAGTGTTGACAGGTAGTTGTTTGAGTTCACTCCAAGTGTGAACGCACACCGTTGAAAAAAGCGCAGTTTGCCTTTATGTGATTGTTACAAAGTTGATAAACTCCACGTGGAATTTACACATTATCGTCATCGCTTTTTATCACTCACCACAAGGCGCAATCAGCCTCACTAAAATCTCCAATAGGAGTGCCATTATTTTGGGATTTTGGAGCAAATCCAGGACAAGAATGGGCCCCATTGGTTTTCCACCTTCAAATTAGCCGTAATGGCACAAGAAAATTTAAAGGTAGATAAAATACTGAGGACAAAACCAACCCCAGCCGATCTATTTCATCCGGCAATGCCGTCACTAGACGATCCCAGACCAAACGAATCAGAAGAGGAAGCAAGGAAAAGAGACATAAGAAACCAATGGAGGTAATTAGATTGGGAAAATGAATGCAAAACAATCGAAATCCGAGCCCCTTACGTAGACAGATACCCATGGGATGAAGCAGACACAAAAATATAAAGCTTACTGTATTTATCAATAGGACAAGAAAGAACAAGAATATATCACCAAAACAACCCACACTCGAATATTGACACATTCAGCACCTATGAATTTGCCCACAAAGTATCAATCACCTTCACAAAACCAATAAAAACAACATATGACTGATTTCAAATCTTAAATACACGACAAGAACCACACCAATCAATCAAAACTTTTTACAGCAGACTCAGAGAATTAGGAGCAAAAGCAGCATTCGGAGCAGCAGAACAAGATTTAGTAAAAGATTTCTTCATAGGCAAAAGGAACAACACAGCAATACAAGTGGAACTCCTATCGGAGATAAGAACGCCAGCACAAGCCTTAAACTATGCATTGGCACGAGAACGCGGTCAACAAAATCAAAAAAAATCCTAAGAGGAAACAATTCCAATTGGAATACGACAGTAGCACATCTTTCAGCACGAAAAACAAAACCAGCCATCTTACCAACACCAAACACTAAGCAATACCGGCAATGCTGGAGATGCGGAGGATTTTTCACATCTAACCACAATAACAATTGCCCCGCAAAGATATCACAATGTAACACATGTAAAAAACCAGGACATTTTGCAGAAATGTGCAGATCACAAATACCACCACTTCCCAAAAACAGAGGACAGTACCAACAGAGGCAACAGACACAAACAAGAAACGTGAAGAACATAAACGAAGAAGACAATCAAACAATAGAACCAACTCTAGAACAAAAAGACGATGAACTAGAAACAATAGATCCGGAACCGACAATGTACTTCACGGAACTAATGGAAGGCTGGAACAAAACTAACTTAATTGAAAGAGATTTCAGAGACGTCAGAAACGATGAACTAAATAATAAAACTCCATATGGCGAAATAATCATACCAACAACACTAAAAAACAAAAACAAACTCAACTGGTTGGCAGATACTGGATCTCCACACAGCTTCATAGATATCCAGACGGCAGAAGAACTGATCCAAAAATACAAAAATATGAAACTAGAAGACTACCACGGACACATGAAATTCAAATGTTTCAACAACAAGGACATACAAATCATAGATCAACTCCAAATGGAATTACAATCTGGACCATGGACAGCCAAAATTGCAATATCCTTCTGGTAGAACACAAATCACAAAATCTGATGGGTAGAGACATCCTCGCAAAACTAGGACTGAATCTAATCCGACAACAAGCAAACAAAGGTAAGAAAGTCTTAAATATCAACGAAAGTATTATCGAACAGAATTTTATAAAATGGATCTTCAAAAAAAAAACCCACCTTTGCACAAGACTGGGCAGAAGCAAAAACCACATTGCAAAATCCATCTTGAAAAAAGAGAAAACACCAACACAACATAACGGAAGAAGAGTACCGTTACATTTGGTCAAAAAATTAGAAAATGAGCTACAAAAACTAATCGAAGACAATCAAATTATCCGTTTGGAGAAATGTCCGGACAACTTATTCACAAGCCTGGTGGTAATAACTGTCAAAAAAGACAAATCAATAAAAAATAGCTTTAGACTCAAAAGAAGTAAACAAAGCAATCCACAAAAACAAAGGCCAAATGCAAAGCATAGGCCATCTCACCGATTCACTCGCAATGCAGACTTCATCAGACAAAAACAAAGAAAGACCATGGTGGTTCAGTAAAATTTATCTCAAATATGCATATAGCCAGATACCATTAGACGAAAGTATCGCAAAACATTGCAACTTCAATATACTCGGAGGCAAAGCAACAAGAACGTACAGATTTATCAACGAATTTTACGGACTAACTGATATGCCAGAAACATTCAAAAAAACAATAGACAAAACATTAGACGGATGCAAATATTAATTTGCTTTCCTGAATCACATCCTAATCGCAGCAAAAGGCAAATTAAAAGAACACGAAGAGGCAGTAGATACAATACTAAACAAAATTGATATAGAAGGTTTAGCAATAAGCCTACAAAAATGCGAATTCGCAAAATCGACAATAGAGTGGCTAGGATTCAAAATAAAAACAACTCCACGTGGAGTAACACCACTAATCTCCAAAGTAGAAGCACTACAAAAACTAGACCCACCAAAAACATTAAAATAACTACGATTCTTTATGGGCTGCATCCATCACTTAACAAAAATTATTCCAAATTGGGCAAAAATGTCGGAGCCATTACGCCCACTATTAAAAAAGGACAACACAACTACATCGAACAAACTCACGTGGGAGGAAAAACACACAAACACATTCTCAAAAAACAAAATAGAAATATCTAAAATCGTCGAAAATAAACATTTCGACGCAGATAAAGAAACACGAGTGAAATACGACGCTAGTATACTGGGATTAAGCGCAACTTTGGAACAAAAAACACAACATCTGGCACACTATTGCATTCGCAAGCAGATTCCTAAACCCGGTAGAACAAAGATATAGCACAAACGAATTAGAATTATTAGCCGTTGTATGGTCATTGGAGCACTTTAAACATTACATTCAAGGAGCGGAATTCACACTCCAGACGGACCTCCAAGCATTATTAACAGCCCTGAAAGAAAATAGAGGCAACAGAACCTACTAAAGCAACTAACGCGTTGGGTAGATAGATTACTCTCATTTAATTTCAAGATTGAACATATCCCAGGCAAGCAAATGGGATTCGCTGATTATTTTAGCCAAAATCCAAATGGAATAGCAACCCCACCATCCGAAGATGATACACATTTTATCATTAACCAAATAAATGATTTCAAATTCACTCTAATTAAGAACGCATTACGCAACAATAACAATAACGCTAATAATAAACCAAACAGATATGACGTCACGAAACAATCTCAGCATAAGCAAACAAATACACACGCTTTTTGCCATTCTCGCATCGGAAATCAGTCGCTAACTGTCAACACTCGAAATTTCCAAACAATTAAACCATTCTATAAACAAGTACATTCTAATTCAAATAAATCCCTAAACAAATCATTATCAATTTATAAAAAAAACTTTACAAATCACCATATCATCAATCAAACAGTAAACGATATCACCCGCAACAGACCATTAATCGAAACATCCACAAGACCAATAGTTAGAAGATACAGAGGACCAAACAAGAAGAAAACAACAACAACCCCACAATGGACAATTCAACGACAAGACCCCCACTAGTAACCATAAGCACGCAAACAGAAAAAAATGACAACCTCGGGAAAGGACGAGACCCCATCCAATCAAACTTACACCCTCAAATATTTCCATTAAGCAACAACCCCGAAAGATTTCCGGGTTACAGAAAACACCTAGCAAAAGTATTTGGAGAGGAGTTCCTCGCGGAGGCAACCAAACAGGATCGTTCACTAATACCAATAAAAAAGATGATACGAGACAGAGACTGGGAGAACCTGAAGAAAACAAACAAGTATTTCCATTCACTCCGCAAGGACTTAGCAGTTAGAGATACAGATTGCATGCTGTACGACAATAATCATCCCGAGAAACTTGAAACAACTAGTTATCGACGCCATCCATGAGACCAACCCGGCCAATCAGGTATTCTAAGCCTGGGGAATTTAGTATGGTTCCCTTGCATACACCGAAGTCTCACATCGAAAGCACAATCGTGCGAGGAATGCACTAAAAGAGGTGAAAACCTAAAACCAATACTACCAAAACAAGATTTATGTAAACTCCCACCACTCTCAGAACCAAACGACGAACTCCAAATGGATTTCGCAGGCCCATTTCCTTTCAAAATTCACACAGATAACTACTATATCCTGGTATCAGTTGATAGATATTCAAAAATCCTCACGGCACAGGTATATAAAAATTGTGACGCATCAACCGCAATACATGGAAGAATATTGTAGATTCCACGGTATACCTCGTTCAATAAGGTGCGGCCAAGCACAAGCATTCAAGTCTAGAGACTTCAATGTATACTGCAAAGATAATAACATAAACTAATACTTAATCCAGCCGGAGACCACAGAGCAATTGGAACGGTCGAAAGACTAATCCAAACGATAAAGCGAAATTTAGGAATACTGACAATAGACCCAATTTGGTCATCCGAGGACATATCAACAATTGTAGCAAACATAAAACAAAGTATCAGACTCATTCCCAATAGAATAACTAAAATAGCACCATTTGAGTCACACTTCGGTAGAAAACCAAACAAACCCGAACTCAATATCCAATACAGGGAAGCGGCACAAAAGGAACCCCAATCTGGTAACAACACCGCTACAGAAAGCAAAGACTCCAAGAATGCGCCACTGCTTAGCCCCAAGTGCACCCCGGGTAAGATTATACCGTCAAAACTTGAAATAACATTCGGAGATAAGTCATCAACAGTAATATATAGTAAGAAACAACTTGCAACGAAAACCATAGCACGAAAAGCACCTGAGCCACGTGGAACACTAAAACCACAATGGAACATAGAAAATGGTACCATCACTAACTACTCACCACACACAATCACAATTGACACAGACAATAGAAAAAACACAGTCATAAGAAAGAGCGATCTAGCCATTGTTACACAACCATTACCATCACATCAAAAACAAACATCTCCACCAAAAAGACTAATACATATGGTAGCTTGCAAATCACTAAGAGAATACAACAATAACCAAGAAAAAATAAAACAATTCTGTTTGGAGGAAAAGAGGCGAACTAAGCAGAAACAACATGGATACATGAACCGAGCCCCTCAGCGACAAATACTCCGGTTGGAGTTAACGAACTTTATAGCCACAAACAAATAGTATCAATTGCAAAGAAGAACCAGAAAACACAACAACAAACGAAAAGAACACAACAAAAATGCGAAGCCAACACAACGAGACAGCAATCAAGACAACAGTTATCACCACGTCAACGAATGCAACACACAATGCCCAAAAAAGAGACAAAAACAAAAGATTCAGGGAAACGCAAATTCAAACAAAGCCCAAGTGAAACATTCTAAGCAAAGTCGAGAGCAGCCGCCCTACAACAATCCAAACTCAATATGGAGAAACAGCAGAACAGCTCCTTCATCCGAATAAATGAAGAGGAAATGACAAAATCCCCCTCGATCGAATTAATTACCCTTACATCCGATTCAACACAAAACAACCCCATCAAAATGTATACATCTGATAATAATTTTGACTTCATGGTTACTTCTCCCAACAGCCCGGACATTCCAACAAATTTTACATCTACAATATCAACGCCGAAAATAGACAAAGCACTCAAGAAAATTCAAAAACTGAATGCAACTCCAATGACGAGTAACCGCCCAATCGAGAACAACGCAATTCTATACGGAAGCACGCACATCGAGCAAACAGCAACAAATAGTGAAAAAACAAGTTAAACTTCAACTGACAACATAAAAGCAACGAACCCCAACGCAGAAACAAACAAAAAGCAGAATAAGGAGGACAAGCCAACAGAGCCCCAAGAACATGATCCCAATGAAGAACATTTCACAGCTGCAGCGTCTCCCGCAAAAAGCTCAATCTCAGACATAAAGCCGAGTGACTTTTTTTGACGGGGAATTACAAGACTGAAATTCTTCTTCGTGGGAGGGGGAGTGTGGTGCCCATCTCCAAATGAAGCATTGACATCGTAACAAAGCTCATTAGAAGCACTACTTATAAACACTCTTATATTATATGATATTATTCCTATTCTATAAACTGTTGAGTATTAATCTATAGCGGAGCTACAAAGCATTGATGAATATTTCTGTTAGTTATCAAATGTTCATGTGAAAGTTGAAAGTGTTAACGTAGTGTTGACAGGTAATTGTCTGTGTTCACTCCAAGTGTGAACGCACACCATTGAGAAAGCGCAGTTTGCCTTTATGTGATTGTTACATTCTTGATAAACTCCACGTGGAAATTACGATTTATCGTCATCGCTTTTTATCACTCACCACAATTATCATTATCATTATCATTATCATTATCATTATTATTATCATTATCATTATGATTACCATTATCATTATCATTATCATTATCATTATCATTATCATTATCATTATCATTATCATTATCATTATCATTATCATTATCATTATCATTATCATTATCATTATCATTATCATTATCATTATCATTATCATTATCATTATCCTTATCATTATCAATATCATTATCATTATCATTATCAATGACATTAACTTTATCGTTGAGATTGACATTATCATTGACATTGACATTATCATTGACATTAACATTATCATTGACATTGACATTATCATTGACATTGACATCATCAGTGACATTGACATTATCATTATCTTTATTATCCTTAACATTACAACCTAAACAAAAACACTCATTATATATTCCTGAATATTTACATTGATTAACAAGAATTTTCAAAGCACTCTATAATCTAAATCCTCTCTCAACAAATAGATCATATAAAAACAAAAAGTCCCACAAAAACATTCATCATATTGTTGTATTCTCTCATTAGAGCCTAGATCAACGTGTTCGTCTAGAAATAATGGTGGAGACTCAACACCAAAACTTCCAAAATATTATATATGACCACCTTCTCTTCTTATAACTAAAACCCAATGTGTACCATCAGTTGGATGTAGATTTACAATAATGTTGGAGTTGTTTTCATAGACATTTTCTGGAGTCTCATCTTTCATTACTAATTCTATTGGTGTTAAACTTATATCTTTACCTATATCATCTATTTTGATATTACTCATAGCTTATTATCAATACCAAATTTATTATTGAATTCTTCAAAAGATAAGATAAGCTTTTTTATAGGTATAAAAATGGAGATGGTTTGTTCATTTTTAATTTTTATTGGCGTTATGTTCTTATGTTTTATGGTATACGATTCGATACCGAGTTAAAATGCAAAACTAGAAGAAAGTTTTGTTGGTGGATTTACAATTAGAAGTCTAATTGGATTTGAATATGAAAAGTCACCATTACATACTATATTTTATGGTGGAACTGTACAGGTAAAACATAATTTGTTAGACACTACTTGAAGTCATACCAAGCCCAAGACCTAGATCAAGATCAAGATAAAAAAACAAAATCATCGTATGCAACGGTGATAGGGATTGGACCGATCAGGAGACGGGTGAGTTTTATACTGGATTTAATACATGTCATATAAATATGATAACATCAAATAATATGCATAGTTTCAAAGATAGTGTAATTGTTCTTGATGATATGGGTGAGAAGTTAAATAGGGATATAGATTATTATTTTACAGAAGGAAGATATCATAATATTCAAATGATTGTAATGTGCCATAAACCAGCCCAGATAATTAATACAGCTAGAATGAGTTGTTATACTATTTATATAACAACTTATAATGGAGCTGATCTTTTTTAAAATTTTTAATGAATAATATAAATGTGAAAATAAGTTCTATGAAATAATTAATAACTTAAATTGTAACTTTTATAATTGTACAGATGGAAAGTCTGATGAACTTCGTTATGGCATAATTAAGTATAATGAGAAAGAGAAAACTTTATTTTTATTGGTAGAAATAGAACTATGATATATGACTCGAGAGTTGGTTTCCTAGACTTAAAAGCTCCGAGTTTAAAAGATAAATTATAAAATGATGAGATAAAGAATTTATAGTATATATGAAACCACTAATGACTAATGCCACAGATAGAAATAATATTTATATAGATAATTATTAGTTCAACTTTAATAAACTTCTTATATCAAAAAGGTATTAAAATTCAGAAAGATGTTTTAGCAAAAGAAACAGTTAAAGCTGATGGTTTAAAGTTAGTATCAGCTGTGTGTGGGACTTTAGGTACATGTTTTATGATATATAATTATATGGGTCCTGATACAACAGTAAAAACTGCTGCACTTGTAGCAGCGGGTACAAGTAATAAATTAAATAAAACAAATACATTAATAAACTTTGGTTGTGGTTATGGGACTCCGTCTATGCTACACCATGGTGATGTCGAAATCTTGCCAAAAGAATATATAGACGAAAAAACTAAAGTTTTAAATAAAAAGGGACAAGCTGATTCTGTCAATCTATATGATAGTAACGAATTATTTAGAGATGAAAATATGAATTTTGTTAGAGATAAAACACTATTAAATGATGAAAAAATCTTAGATAAAAGATTTAAATCTAACACTCTTAATATGTTAGGTACGAAGTATTTAGCTAAGTGTATCCTGTCGAAAGATTATAATAAAAATTTAATTGAAATTTTGGCTAAATATGTTGGGCAGTGATCATCTGCGAAGCAGGTTACCCGATAAAGATTATACTAAAAACTTAAAATTTAGCCAATTATAAATGGTTATAGAATGTTTAGAGTGTAAACATAAATGTGGCCTTCCCCTTAGTTTAGCCTTTCATTATTCAATACGTCGCGAAGATAAAATTAGTAAATGTGCATACGGTGATAAATCACTCAGTCGTATTTGTATGAAAACAGATTGTTCTTTTAATACGAGAAATGTCAGCTCTGTTAATCCAAACCCTAATCCAAATTAAAATCCTAATCCATATCCGATACCAAATACAGATCCTCTTCCTAATCCAAATCTAAATTCAAATCCAAATCCTAATGCAAATCCTAATCCAATTTCAAATCCTAATCCAAATCCTTTTCGTAATTCAAATCCAAATTCAAATCCAAATCCTAATCCAAATCCAAATTCAAATCCAAATCCAAATCCAAATCCAAATCCAAATGTTAATGATCTGCGAAGTAGCTTTGCTAATATTCCTAGAAATAACACAAATAAAGCTTTAGCTAGAAAATGTAATAGGTTTTATTCTTTAAAACCACTAACTGATTTTTATGAGAGTAAGTATACATGTAAAAATTTTACTTTAGCTAAAGTTAATTGTCAATATTGTCCTTCTATTGTGAGATAAGGGATAATGGCTCAAGTAAATAAACAACACCCAGATGTAGATTTACCTAGAGGATATAAGGAACTTTAAATGAAAGATATGTTAATACCCAAACTGGGGAAACTTGTTAATGTAAATACTATAATTTTGTACCCTTTCTTATTAATAATGGTATAAATATAGAAAAAGTAAAAGAGAATAAAAATTTAGTATAGAGAATAGATAATTATAAATAACTAAAGGTATAAATAAAGAAAAGTAAAAGGAAAATATATTTTTATTAAAAAAAATAAATAATTTTAAAAAATAGATAAAAAAGAGGGGAATCACTCCTTAAGCGTGATAAATAGTGATTTTGTACTGGAGCATCACACTTATAGAGGCCATTTTGCTCATAAAGAGTGATTTCACTATTAAAAGAGGTATTTCGCTTTTCTTTTGTAATGAGTAAAACTTTATAAATTTTTTTGCTCTTTGGAATAAAATCAATATCTTTCTATTTCTATCTAGTTCAGAGAGAATGTTTATAAATATAATATCCGCGAAGCAGATTCTCTCCGATTAAGATTTGAGAGGGTCATCTCTTGGTGCACAAGATAAGCACAAGTAGAGTTACTTTAAATAAATATTAGCAAAATTAAAATTTATAAAAGAGTTAAGCTGGCTTTTTATTCAAGTTATTTTCACAAATTGGTTTTACGTGCTTGTTACACGGTCTCACTAGTTACACTAGTATCTTGGACACGTCCACTGAAGACAGTTGGGACATAACCCGCACTATCTGTCACATAACGGTTAATTACCAGCTTAACTCGACACTAGTGGATTGCACCAAGTGAGACAGGAAATGATAGATTTTGAGGGAATATAGAGTAGTGGATAAAACAGGGTTTCCAGTTAGCAGTACAATTTGGCTTATTTCGACATATGCGGCTAGCATGTGGATAAATAGGCCAAAATTACAGGTGGCTGGAATCCCTGTTTTATCCACTACTTGTAGTCTTATCACTTAGGGTCTCTAAAGACAAGTGACAAGACAAGTTATATATATATATATATATATATATATATATATATATATTGTATATATTTTTCCAACGCCACAAAATATATACTATATATATATATATATATATATATATATATATATATATATATATACTATATTTCGAAAAAAAAATCGAGTTGCTGCTCTATTTTTTGGTTTGAAGGCAAGTGACATTTGTTTTTTAGTAAAGCGCAAGTCGATTTGCTTGGTTTAGGTTTTATCTGATAACATTCTGAGTTTTTTACCAAATTTTTTCTCAAATAAGAGATTGTGTTTTGTACACAGTTAGTGTTTTTCGTTATTTTATTTTGTGTTTTTCTTGCTTCGTAGTTTACCACGTTCCGGCAGGTCCTAGCGGCAGGTTATAAAATTAAAAGCTCCCAACGGTCCCGGAGGTTTGATTTCGGGACAAAGTTTCAAGACTCATATACCAATTTGTATACCAATTTGATTTCGGGACTCATATACCAATTGTTTTCGAGCAGTATCTGACTTTTTGGAATGTTTCTTATCTTTATTATCCTTAACATTACAACCTAAACAAAAACACTCATTATATATTCCTGAATATTTACATTGATTAACAAGAATTTTCAAAGCACTCTATAATCTAAATCCTCTCTCAACAAATAGATCATATAAAAACAAAAAGTCCCACAAAAACATTCATCATATTGTTGTATTCTCTCATTAGAGCCTAGATCAACGTATTCGTCTAGAAATAATGGTGGAGACTCAACACCAAAACTTCCAAAATATTATATATGACCACCTTCTCTTCTTATAACTAAAACCCAATGTGTACCATCAGTTGGATGTAGATTTACAATAATGTTGGAGTTGTTTTCATAGACATTTTCTGGGAGTCTCATCTTTCATTACTAATTCTATTGGTGTTAGACTTATATCTTTACCTATATCATCTATTTTGATATTACTCATAGCTTATTATCAATACCAAATTTATTATTGAATTCTTCAAAAGATAAGATAAGCTTTTTTATAGGTATAAAAATGGAGATGGTTTGTTCATTTTTAATTTTTATTGGCGTTATGTTCTTATGTTTTATGGTATACGATTCGATACCGAGTTAAAATGCAAAACTAGAAGAAAGTTTTGTTGGTGGATTTACAATTAGAAGTCTAATTGGATTTGAATATGAAAAGTCACCATTACATACTATATTTTATGGTGGAACTGTACAGGTAAAACATAATTTGTTAGACACTACTTGAAGTCATACCAAGCCCAAGACCTAGATCAAGATCAAGATAAAAAAAAACAAAAATCATCGTATGCAACGGTGATAGGGATTGGACCGATCAGAGACGGGTGAGTTTTATACTGGATTTAATACATGTCATATAAATATGATAACATCAAATAATATGCATAGTTTCAAAGATAGTGTAATTGTTCTTGATGATATGGGTGAGAAGTTAAATAGGGATATAGATTATTATTTTACAGAAGGAAGATATCATAATATTCAAATGATTGTAATGTGCCATAAACCAGCCCCAGATAATTAATACAGCTAGAATGAGTTGTTATACTATTTATATAACAACTTATAATGGAGCTGATCTTTTTAAAATTTTTAATGAATAATATAAATGTGAAAATAAGTTCTATGAAATAATTAATAACTTAAATTGTAACTTTTATAATTGTACAGATGGAAAGTCTGATGAACTTCGTTATGGCATAATTAAGTATAATGAGAAAGAGAAAACTTTATTTTTATTGGTAGAAATAGAACTATGATATATGACTCGAGAGTTGGTTTCCTAGACTTAAAAGCTCCGAGTTTAAAAGATAAATTATAAAATGATGAGATAAAGAAATTTATAGTATATATGAAACCACTAATGACTAATGCCACAGATAGAAATAATATTTATATAGATAATTATTAGTTCAACTTTAATAAACTTCTTATATCAAAAGGTATTAAAATTCAGAAAGATGTTTTAGCAAAAGAAACAGTTAAAGCTGATGGTTTAAAGTTAGTATCAGCTGTGCGTGGGACTTTAGGTACATGTTTTATGACATATAATTATATGGGTCCTGATACAACAGTAAAAACTGCTGCACTTGTAGCAGCGGGTACAAGTAATAAATTAAATAAAACAAATACATTAATAAACTTTGGTTGTGGTTATGGACTCCGTCTATGCTACACCATGGTGATGTCGAAATCTTGCCAAAAGAATATATAGACGAAAAAACTAAAGTTTTAAATAAAAAGGGACAAGCTGATTCTGTCAATCTATATGATAGTAACGAATTATTTAGAGATGAAATATGAATTTTGTTAGAGATAAAACACTATTAAATGATGAAAAAAATCTTAGATAAAAGATTTAAATCTAACACTCTTAATATGTTAGGTACGAAGTATTTAGCTAAGTGTATCCTGTCGAAAGATTATAATAAAAATTTAATTGAAATTTTGGCTAAATATGTTGGGCAGTGATCATCTGCGAAGCAGGTTACCCGATAAAGATTATACTAAAAACTTAAAATTTAGCCAATTATAAATGGTTATAGAATGTTTAGAGTGTAAACATAAATGTGGCCTTCCCCTTAGTTTAGCCTTTCATTATTCAATACGTCGCGAAGATAAAATTAGTAAATGTGCATACGGTGATAAATCACTCAGTCGTATTTGTATGAAAACAGATTGTTCTTTTAATACGAGAAATGTCAGCTCTGTTAATCCAAACCCTAATCCAAATTAAAATCCTAATCCATATCCGATACCAAATACAGATCCTCTTCCTAATCCAAATCTAAATTCAAATCCAAATCCTAATGCAAATCCTAATCCAATTTCAAATCCTAATCCAAATCCTTTTCGTAATTCAAATCCAAATTCAAATCCAAATCCTAATCCAAATCCAAATTCAAATCCAAATCCAAATCCAAATCCAAATCCAAATGTTAATGATCTGCGAAGTAGCTTTGCTAATATTCCTAGAAATAACACAAATAAAGCTTTAGCTAGAAAATGTAATAGGTTTTATTCTTTAAAACCACTAACTGATTTTTATGAGAGTAAGTATACATGTAAAAATTTTACTTTAGCTAAAGTTAATTGTCAATATTGTCCTTCTATTGTGAGATAAGGGATAATGGCTCAAGTAAATAAACAACACCCAGATGTAGATTTACCTAGAGGATATAAGGAACTTTAAATGAAAGATATGTTAATACCCAAACTGGGGAAACTTGTTAATGTAAATACTATAATTTTGTACCCTTTCTTATTAATAATGGTATAAATATAGAAAAAGTAAAAG
>NW_027450254.1:0-15700 GCF_964194025.1 Convolutriloba macropyga | reverse complement strand
GCTTTTAGACTCTATCCCAACGTTGAAATTTCACTTTAGATCCTCAAACTAAGAAAAATAAGCCGTTGAATACCTTGAAAATTGATATATGTTGAAAAAATAAATAGATTTTTTGAGCTCAACTATTGACAACGTACCCACTAGTTTTTTTCGTAGAACAGCTTGTTTAGAAATTGATTCGGTTCCTGACTTTATTCCAACGACAATTCTCTGTGGATGTTCAAATTAATCGAAGAAGTCCTTGAGTAGGTTGCAAAACTATTTATGTTGATACACTATAAAGAATTTTTGAGCTCGAAATTTGACAACTTATTGACTACCTTTTTCACAGACAAGCAAAGTCAAAAATTTATTCAGTTCAGATTGTGTTCCTATGTTGACGCTCCTCTTTTGAACCCGAAGACGATTGAATAAGTCCATGGCTAGGTTGAAAAACGATTTTTGTTGAAACACTCTACTAAGAGCTTTTGAGCTCGAAATTTGACAACGTCTCGACTATTTTTTCATGTTCAAAACAAGTCAAAAAATCATTCGTTTTCAGACTCTATTCCCATGTTGACACTCCTCTTTAGACCCTCGAAATTAATGAATAGGTCCTTAATTAGGCTGAAAAACATTCTACGTTGAAACACAATAGGTGTCTTGAAGCTCAAAATTTGACAATGTATCAACTACTTTTTCAAAGAACAGCTATATCAAAAAATCATTGTCTTTTAAAATCTATTCCCATGCTGACATTCCTCTTTAGACCTTCAAAATAAATGAAAGAGTTCTTGAATAGGTTTCAAAACAGTTCATTCTATTACAGTATATAGATAGTTTTTGAAGCTCAAATGTATCAACTTTTTTTTTCGAGGACCAGCTTGCTCAAAAGGTGGTTCGCTTTCAGATTTTACTCTAAGGTTTAGTATAGTTTTCTTTAATAAGAAACGATGAAAAAAGAGCGAGCCTGAGAAAAACGAGCAAAATCAAAATTGAGGGAGCGTGAAAACGAGCGACTGAAAAGCGAGCTAGCGCAAAATGAGCGAGTGGAAATTGAGAGGAACAAAAGCGAACAACTGTGACAGTGGACAAGCGAAAAACGATCAACCGCAAAACGAGCAAAAAATCAAACGACAGTGAAAGCGAGCGAACGACCGAATTTGCCCATAATGCTCTCCTAATAAGCACAAAAAGAGTTTGCTTTTAGCAAAGAGAATTTGAAAGAGCGAGAGACGCAAAGAAGGCAACAAAAAGAAACGACGAGAGAGAAAGAGTGAGAGAGAGAGAGAAAGAAAGGGAGAGAGAGAGAGAGAGAGAGAGAAAGAAAGAAAAAAAGAGACTGAGAGAGAGAGAGCGAGAGTGAGAGAGAGAGAGAGAAAGAGAGTGACAGAGAGCAAGAGAGTGAGGGAGTGGGAAACCAGAGAGAGAGAGAGAAGGAGAGAGCGAGAGAGAGAGAGAGAGAGAGAGAGAGAGAGAGAGAGCAGAGAGAGAGAGAGAGAGAGAGAGAGAGAGAGAGAGAGAGAGAGAGAGAGAGAGAAGTAAAGAGAGAAAACAACAATTTATGTTGTATAACTATATAAAGAAATTCGAACATTGACAAATTCTCAACTACTTTTTTGTATACCAACTTGGTCACACACTTTTTCGTTTCCAGACTCTATTTTAATGTTCACACTCCTCCTTAGACCCCTAAACCGTTTGAATAAGTTCTTGACTAGGTTGAAAAACAATTTATGTTGAAACACTCTGTAGAGAGTTTATTAGCTCGAAACTCGACGCGTCGACTACTTTTTCTTGAAAATTCTAAGTCAAAACTTCATTCAATTTCAGACTCTAATGCCATGTTGACACTTCTCCTTAGACCCTCAAATTACTTGAATAGGTCTTGGTCTAGGCTGAAAAACAATTTATGTTGAAACACAGTCTGGTTAAGCTTTTTGAGGGTCACCATTCAAAATTCCAATAAAAAAGTATCATATAACTTTTTTCGAGCCGTGACAGTGCTTGCAGTGATTGTCCTAGCTCAGTAAATAAAAGCCCACACTGAAACATATAGTGATCCAAGGAGTCTTTCCTGCAATTTGACCATATATGACAAAAAGAAACAGTTCAGTCCTTACTAAGATAAAACAAATTGGGAGGTCGTTAACAGAAAAATTTGATTGGTCTGTTTTTATTTACTTAGCGACAAACAACAAGCTCATAGTTACTTCATCAACACCTTTTTGGTAGTTGTGGATGTCACTGGTTGCAACAATTTAGGAAAAATGGTTGTTTCCTTGAATTGTGTTCTCAATTTCCAAATATGTACACTGAAATGCGGTCAACAAAAAGTAGTTAAAACCGATGTTATGCGAATCCTCTAACATATTTCTATCTGTCATTGTAACTCTATCACATTTAAACACAATTTAAGACCGCATAAGTAACGGCAACTGGACTGATAAACAGAAAAACAACTAAATTGTCAAACCTAATTAGTCATTTTTGCGTGGTTTTTCGGGACTATATGCATTTTTTTCATTGGGTGCCAGTAATGTTCTCGAGTAAAAGATATCAGTACGGTAGGCTAGGGGAACAAATTGATATGTTCAGTAAAAAAGTTTTCAAAGAATTCTACTTGAGAGTGAGAGAGAAAGAGAAAGAAAGAAAGAGAGAGAGAGAGAGAGAGAGAGAGAGAAAGAAAAAAGAGACTGAGAGAGAGAGAGCGAGAGTGAGAGAGAGAGAGAAAGAAAGTGACAGAGAGCAAGAGAGTGAGAGAGTGAGAAACCAGAGAGAGAGAGAGAGGGAGAGAGAGAGAGAGAGAGAAAGAAAAAAGAGAAAAAAACAATTTAAGTTGTATCACTATATATAGAAATTGGATATTGACAACGTATTAACTACTTTTGTAGACCAAATTGGTCAAAAGTTTTTTCGTTTCCAGACTCTATTTTAATGTTCACACACCTCCTTAGACCTCTAAACTGTTTGAATATGTCCTTGACTAGGTTGAAAAATAATTTTTGTTGAAACACTCTATAGAGAGTTTATTAGCTCGAAACTCGACGCGTCGACTACTTTTTCTTGTAAATTCTAGGTCAAAACTTCAATTTCAGACTCTAATGCCATGTTGACACTTCTCCTTATACCCTCAAATTATATGAATAGGTCCTGGTCTAGGCTGAAAAACAATTTATGTTGAAACACAGTCTGATTAAGCATTTTGAGGGCCAGCATTCAAAATTCCTTTTAAAAGTATCATATAGCTTTTCTTCGAGCCGTGACAGTGCCTAAAATGCTTGCCCTAGTCAGTAAATACAAACCCACACTGAAACTTATAGTGATCCATGGAGTCTATCCTACAATTTGACCATATATGACAAAAAGAAAAAGTTCAGTCCTTACTAAGATTAAAAAAAATTGGGAGGTCGATAACAGAAAAAATTGATTGATCTGTTTGTTTTTACTTAGCGACAAACAACAAGGTCATAGTTACTTCATCAACACCTTTTTGGTAGTTGTGGTTATCACTGGTTGAGGCAATTTAGGAAAAATGGTTGTTTCCTTGAGTTGTTCACAATGATATGTTCAGTTAAAAAAATTTTAAGAAATTCGACTTGTCAATTCCTGTTAACAAACTTTTTCACAACATCACAACACGGTACCAAACTTGCAAGCCGGTAAAACATGATTCAAAATGACCCCAAATGAGCTCGCAAAAAGTTCTCAAAGTAATGCAGTTATATGTCGATTGATATGAACATCTCTATAGGACTACTAGATACCCCTTAAATATGTCGAGTACCGATTTGCTTATTCACCATATCAATCCGACTTGGGATCCAAAAACGCATCACCAATGCTGCCCGATCTGACTAAGATTAATATTAGGGGGTTTAGAGTGGTTTGATCTACAAACTACTATCCTATAGAGCCAGGATTCACAATTTATAATTTTAAGAAAATTTCTACGAAAAAATTTCACCTCGTCTGTCCTAAAGATCTAACTTTTTGAAAACGGGTACAAAAAGTGTTTTTGGCTAGGGGTCATGTTCAAAACCAGGCAAAAATGCCTAAAATATACTCAACAAACCCAGATTATTTTTCGCTGATTGGGTATTTAAAGGGATTTAGAATGATGTGTTGTCAGAACAAACTGACTCCGGCTCGCGACAATTACGATATCTGGGCTATCTTTTGCCTGAGACCAGGTGCACATTTTTCATTTTTTGACGCCAAAAAATTTTGTTCCAAATAAAGAGAAAGCCCGAAAGTTAAGCTAGTGCAGTAATTATCTTACAGATTTACCTAATTGGTAGCCATAAAAATCGATTTTATGATTTTTGGTCACCTGTCGCCTTAACAGACCTTAACATTTCTAGGTGTCGTTATTGTCTCTGCTGAACTAAATCAAGTGTCTCTAACTGTCCCGAAGGCCATTCAATCGATTAGAACGCGTTTTGGAAAAACAGTCTCCGAGATATGGCTATTCTGATTATATGCTTATGGGAGGTCCTAAAATTTGACATCAAAAAACGTTTGAATCTCTCATTGGTAACTGCATAACTTCAAACACAATTAAGGCCGAATAATTATAGCCAACTGCACTGTTAAACACAAAACAGCCGCAATGTCAAATCTAAGTAGTCATTTTTTGCGTGGCTTTTCGGGACTATAGGCAATTTTTTTCATTTGGTGGCAGTAATGGTCTCCAGTGAAATATATCAGAACGGTTGGCTAGAGGAAAGCATTAAAATAATCAGCGAACGTTTTTGTAAGAATTCGATTGGTCAATTCCTGCTAACCAAGTTTTTAACAAAACGGTAAAAAATTTGCAAGCCTGTAACACATGAGTCAAAGTGACCCCTCATGAGCTCGCAATAATACTAAAGGTAATTTTTTATTATTTCAATTGAAATAACATCATTTTAGGACAACTAAATACACCTAAAAAATTTTGGGTGACGATTTGCTGAACTCTTCACCATATCGATCTGATTTGCGAACCAGAGACGCATCACCAACGTTGCCCGATATGAAAAAGACTGATCTTAGGGGTTTTAGAGTGGTTTGAGCTACAAACTACTATCCTATAGAGCCAGGATTCACTAATTTTATTTTTACAAGATTTCTAGGAAAAATTTCACCTCGTCTGTCCTAAAGTGAAAACTTTTTGAAAACGGGTACAAAAACTGATTTCAGCCAGGGGTCAAAATCAAAATCCGGCAAAAGTGCCCAAAATAGACTAAAAAAACTCAGTTTTTCGACTGGTTGGAAATTCAAATGGATTTAGAACATTATCTGTTGTCACTACAAATTAGCTCCGGCTCGCGGCATTTACATCTGGGCCATTTTTTGACTGAGACCACGTGATAATGTTTTTGACGCCCAAAAAATTTTATTTCAAATGAGGGGAGAATCCAAAACATAAAGTAGTGCACTAACTACCTTATAGATGCAATTAATTGTTAGCCAAAAAAATTTTTAAATATTCGGCCACCTGTTGCCTTAACACTTCTTAACATTTCGATATAAGTGTGTAAGGAAAATCAACAAAAAACAACCCCTCAATCTACTATCCTGTGTTTTTTGTTCATTAAGTCTTGTGTTTTTTTTTCAGATCGGATAGAAAAAAATCACGTTTGTGACCTAAAATATGAGTGCGAAATGAAATCGCACTCCTTTTTTGGACCTCATAAACGGTGCTTTTTGTTCGGGTTTCTTTGTTGCTTTGGTTTTATAAACATAAGAATAGAGCATATGACTGCTTTTGCAGCCACTTTTTCAGCCACTTTTGGCAACCATTTTTCATTTTTTTTGCTCATTTTGTGATATTGTGTCAAACTTGGGCATTTTGAGAAAAAACCTTTTTTTGAGCAAAATTTTTATATTTTTCTCATTTTTATCCTCTTTGGTGTCAATTTCGCGGACCACTCTGGCAAATTTCTACTTTTTCTCTGCAGATTTGCAGCAAAATAATGTTGAATTTCTAGTGAGATACATCTTTTGAGCGGATCTGAACGTACAGCAACATTGGTTAACACCATAAGTAAAAAAAATAACCGTTACGGTCAAATTTTGGAGTAAAAACTAAAAATGAGACCTCGGTATTAATTAAAATTGTTTTTTGGTGTTTTTCACCTATGATGTTGAGCATCAATTTCAATTGCCAACACATGTAGTAATAATTCAAAGATAACCACAATAAAAGATGTTATAACGATAAATTTTTGATTATATTTGTCTCTGATTCTTGCGATAAAAGTTTTTACAATTAATCATTATCTGATCGGCTCAAACTATGTTTTACTACAAGAGGATGGTTATTCTTTCTTTATTTTTAATACACTCAAAAAAAGGATGAACAAAACAATTTCTTTAGAAAATCAATTAACTTTCCTGCTTTCTCACGCTTTTCCAACAATAAATTTTGCCAGAAGCCTTTTTTTTATTTCTAGGGGATGTTGTAAGAGACATTCCAGCAGAAAAGAAGTTAAAAATACTAATTCCCTTGCAAAATAAGGTTTATTCTTTGCGGGAGAAACATTTTTTCTATTGGTATGTATTTATTTTCTGTTAACAGCCATTTGTTAGAAAGATGAATTCAATACATATTTTTTGTTTAATTTTTGTACCTTCTTTTCTTAAAAAAATGGGTGCACCAATTAGTAACAAGATTCGCCATAACGAAGCCAGTCCTAACTCAAAAAGTTTAATTTTAATTTGGTTGTATTCTTTCTATAGAACACTTGCTCAAAAGTGACATTGTTTAATAAATGGGATGAAAGGGTTCGGCGTTTTTTAACTTTGATTTGGACTTTTATAAAAACAAGTTTGATTGTTTAGACACAATTTTTTGGTTCCACTGAACGCTATCGTAAAAGCTGAAAAAATTGTCCTCGGCGCTTCGAAATTTTTTCTTCTGCCATCAAAAACTCACTAAAAAAACAACTCAAACATAGAAACAATGTTTCTAGATGTTTTCTTAATTTCTATTGAATTTTTAAATTCGCTACACATTTTTTTTCTGTCGGATAATCTCAGTTAATATGTTATAAGTGGCCTGGAGATTAAAAGAAAAGGAAAATCTTTTTTTGAAAATCATAGAGAATCGAGAGTGTTTGCTTTGAATCTGTATTTTGTTTCCCTTTACAGAAAATCCTGACAACATACAAAACCGTCGAAGTGCCAACAAAACGCGACAATGCCCCTTTAATGTGTTACAGTAGTTTTGGAGAAATCGTGAAAGGCATGAAGCGTAACCCAATTTTTGGGATATTGGGAGACCGAAAATTCTAGCGAAATTAAGTAAGAGTACTAAAAACATTGCCACGTAGACAAATCTGAACGCAATTCAAGTCTACTCAGTAGTCACTGAACATCCAAAACATCTACTGCGATGTGGGAAAAATTGCCCATTTAGCCATAAAGGTCAGGGTATTCGGTGTATTTTGACAACAAAAGAACTCCAACAAGATTTTCATTAATTCGCAAAAACTGAAAAAAATTATGAAATCCCAAAAATTAAGGACCCAAACAAAGTCTAAACAAATAAAAAATATGTAAATACATAGATGTTTAAAACATTATTATTTTTCAAATTTTTCAAACACTCTTGCAAACATTCTGCTCAGGTCAATTTACCCGCCAATTAAAAATAGGAGACAATAAAAACTTACAATAAAAAACTACTATTACTACTACTACTACTACCTTTATTACTACTACTACTACTACTACTACTACTACTACTACTACTACTACTACTACTACTACTACTTCTACTACTACTACTACTACTACTACTACTACTACTACTACAACTACTACTACTACTACTACTACTACTACTACTACTACTAGTACTACTACTACGATCTATTGGGGATGCTCTTCGAGTTAAACCCCTATCAACTTTTGCGCTGCTACTCTGAGTATCTGTTTGTCTACTATAGTTAGAATCTTTTGGAAACCTTTTAACGTTTTCTTCTTTTACTGTTATATCTCGTACAGTTACATATTTATTAGTTATAAACATTGTGGAACCTTTATAAAAATTATTAATATGACCTTTTACTCTTATACCATTGGGTTCTGTAGATATATCTACAACAAAATTTTAAAGCTGTTGGAGATGTATCAGCTTGTTTTAATTCTCTTGTCTTTGTTTATTTCTTTTTTTAACTTTTCAAATAGAACTCCAATCATTGTCAACTGTAAACTTGATTCCGCTATACTCATTTATTGATAAGGGTAATATAATTTTTTTGTATTTTAATGCGCGTCGTTGCGTTTGTTTTTGAATAGTTATACCTTCAATCATTATTCGTCAAGTTTCGGATTTTGTATTTTTATTGTTTTTGTTTATGAACCAAAATAATTCTTCTTTGTTACCAGAATAATCTTGTTGTTTTATTTTATCCTTTTTTCTGTTCTTTTTTTGTTCTAGATTGTTTTTGTAGGGTGTTTCTAGCTTAGTTTCTCTAGCTTAGTGTTTCTAGCTCATTTTTCAATTAATTATCAAATTGTTTGTAATTTATTATGAAAATAAAACTGATCATATTGTTTCCACTGGTTTCAGAAAGGAGTTTTATGCTTAGCGAATAGTGTTCCACTTATACTATCATAGTAGTTATTTTTTTTGTATATCGTTTAGTTTCATTGTTATTCATCAAGTGCGAGGACGTTCAAAGGGAGGAAAGAACCCTAAACCTTCCATCTGCCAGAACAATTTAACTTGAATAGATGAATTACCCTTACACAAATTGAGACAAAAAGTTCTAATTTTAATTGGTTAAGGTTGAATTGATACTAATAGGGAATATTATGATTTGGACATAATATTCCCTTTCTGTTTAAGTCGACAAAGTACTCCTTATCAGTTCATGTCGACAAAGTATTCGTCAAGTGCGAGGACGTTCAAAGGGAGGAAAGAACCCTAAACCTTCCATCTGCCAGAACAATTTAACTTGAATAGATGAATTACCCTTACACAAATTGAGACAAAAAGTTCTAATTTTAATTGGTTAAGGTTGAATTGATACTAATAGGGAATATTATGATTTGGACATAATATTCCCTTTCTGTTTAAGTCGACAAAGTACTCCTTATCAGTTCATGTCGACAAAGTATTCGTCAAGTGCGAGGACGTTCAAAGGGAGGAAAGAACCCTAAACCTTCCATCTGCCAGAACAATTTAACTTGAATAGATGAATTACCCTTACACAAATTGAGACAAGAAGTTCTAATTTTAATTGGTTAAGGTTGAATTGATACTAATAGGGAATATTATGATTTGGACATAATATTCCCTTTCTGTTTAAGTCGACAAAGTACTCCTTATCAGTTCATGTCGACATAATATGCCCTGTTTGTTATGCAATTTATTATGGCTGCTCTTATTTTTTGTGGCTAATCATTAGGTTTGGTTCTAGGTAGAATAGTGTATGAAAGGAGCTGGTTATCTAATAAAAAAAGTTTTATTGGTAGTGTTCTGGCAAAATTTAGGAAAAAAGTTATAACGGACAATTGGCCGAGTAGGTACCTTCTGTCTTTATTTTTATTTTTCAAATTAGCTTTAAAACAGTGTTTTTGAGAAGGTTTAGTATTTCATGCTTTCCATACTTTTTTAGTACCATTTATCTACGAAACAAATCAAAGCCTTCCTGATCCCTGTTTAATTTAGGGTAACCATATATGTTTTCTAGTATAATTACCTTACCAAGACTCATACATCTTTCTTCTGTAATTTAAAAAAAAAATTTGTTATAAAGACGTCTCTTTGTGATGCGCAAGAGAACCCTTATAGCTGTCCTTGAATTGAAAATTTTGTTTGACTTTTACAACCAAAGTTTTGAAGTTCTATGCCTGCTACTAAATAAAAACAGAGAGAGTAATTTTCTCAGTAAAAAATTAAATTCTTCGTACAATAGGAATACAAAACAAAGTCACTAATTTTTAGCTCAGTATGAGTTCAAAATCTAGTCTGCACATGCAATATACTTATTTAAATGTATTCTGAGTGTATTTATTGGGACCAGTCAAATCTTTACAAGTCGCATATTACCATGTTGACTTTGTATTATTTCCACAAAAGTTGTTTTCAGCAATTTTTCTGGAAAACAAAAGAGTACATTTCATGAGTGACTTTATAAGATTACCAAGAATCATACATAGAAAAAGTATGATGGGTGACCGTGGTGGGTATATCTTTGCATTATATCTCGTTTTAAGTGATAGTATTTTCGTGAGCAAATCATAAAGATCAACTAACTGAAATCGTTTATTCGCTAGCTTATTTTTCAAGGCACGTAGCCTCTTTCTTAGCGACCCGAACCCAAGTCGAGCAAAAACAGGAAAATATGTAAGATAAGTGGTGATAAATTGTGTTTTTACCGCCAATTTCGTAGACAATTTTGCAGTGAAATGCATTAAAATAATGTAATTTCAACGCTAGAGTAAGCTGTGAACTTTCCACTTTTCCACATTTCACCGCTTACTACTAACTAATGGCGTTACGCGGATCCGATCCTCTCACCCACTGCATCTCAGGTCACTTCTTCTTCCACTGCGCCACTTCTCACTATCTTCTAGCATCTTTGTTTTGAATTCAAAATAAATTCACTCTACTTTCTGCAAAATATGAATTTAAGTAAGATTTGCAATTTTTAGCGGTGAAATTACATATTTTACCGATGAAATGTGATGATTTTTTTTTCACCGCTTACGATAATGATAAAATTACATACAATCAGCGCTTAAAAAAAGTTTCAAAAAGATATATGATTACTTGTGGGTTTTCTGTGCGTCTTTTTGTGAGTTTATCTTAACTTCGTTGAAGAAAGACAATTCGAAGCGTTGTCCTAGCGATGAATTTATGTTATTTCACCATTTAATTAAGCGGTGAATTTAGGTAATTTCACCACAATCACTGTTGATCTCACACAATTTTAACACTTTTTTCTTAGCGGTAAACTTATGTAATTTCATCACTTAGTTAAGCGGTGAAATTATGTAATTTAAATGCATTCACCGTTTATATCACATAATTTGGACACTTTTATTCAAAGCGGCGAATTTATGTATTCATACCGCTGAATTCAGCAGTCAAATTTTGTAACTCCTCGCTAGCAGACGATATTTTTTTTTCAACGCATTCAGCGTCTTATTTATGTAGTTTCACCGCATTCACCGCTTGTCTTACAATTTGGCGTTGAATGGGGCTGACACCTCGACCCCAGGAGGTTTGCCGGTAAGGGAAAGTGAATATGTGAAATCAGAGGAATGGAATGCTTTTAAAACTGAAAAATCAATGTTAGTTAAACAACCATATAGAAATTAGTGATTGTCAAAACGGCAGAAAGTCTTGCATGCCAGCAGTGCCAGAAAAGAGAACGGCAGCCGTTTGAATGTCAATCAAAGGGGTATTGTCAAACGAAACCAAACGCACAACCACCGCCCCCAGATGGAGGCCCGCCTCCTGAAAATCAAGACGACGGAGTTGTTTTTAGTGGATCCATCTCATTCGGAGGATCAGCACTTACAATGATCTCAGTGTTTAAATATTTTCCCTAAATTCAATTCATTGAGGAATAAGAACTCGCGGGAATAACTTAAGTTATAGCTAAACCTGTAATTTGTGTGTGTGTGTGTGTGTGTGTGTGTGTGTGTGTGTGTGTGGTTGGGAATGTGGGTAGGTGGGTGGGTGGGTTGGGAGTGGTTTTTAAATTAACATAATTATTGTTTAAAACTGAATATTCTCTTGCTGCTCCAATCGTTACTTGAATTTGGTTTTTGAGGAAAATTTGGCCTGGGCTATAATCTGAAAGAGAAGCTGAGTATTTTTACACCACCAAACAACGCAAACCATTTTCTCGACCAAATTCTGGCTTCAGATCTCACGTCCTAAAACTGGATGATGATTACAATCATGATTTCACATAACAAATTATATGATATCGAATAAATCAAACGAACCTGTAGTACTATTCCTAAATAATGATACAGGTTTTTTATTATGAATCAGATTTGGACTCAAGTAGAAATAAAGTTTTTACCAAAAACTTTTTCCATTCAATTCTGAAACTAGAATGATGTCTTGTTTCAGTGCTTCAGACTTTCCTTACGTCGTCCATTGTACATAGCAGCCTCGTCCGCGTTTCAGTGACAAATACTCCGAATTTTGAGTAAATTTGAAATAATTTACCTTACTGTCACTGTTAGCTGCGAAGTTCTTTAAATCTTAATATTAAAACACGGGGAGCGGAAAATGCTGTCATTTGCTTGCTAAAATTGTAGGTTTGGCAAGTAATGTTAATACAATTCACAATTACTGAATCTTAAACTCAATTCAACAAATTTCCATTTGTCCATTATGTTAAGTTTTTGCTGTAATGCCCTTATTGTGGTGCTCATAGGATCATGTGCGTCTTCAAAAATGAGAACTACTGTAACTGGTCTTTCCAAATATAATTGCTCTATTTTAGAAAAGTTAGACATTGTAGGCGAAGAATCCAAAACAAATTATTTGACCGAAATAGACCAAAAAAAGTCTCAAGCTGAGAGGATGCAACCGAAGGTTGACCATTTTAGCGCCTCCCTTGGCAAATAATTTTCAATTTTCAGTTTTATAATTATCTTTTTTCTTACTTTTCAGTGTATCATATTAATGAAAAACAAAATCTGGACAAATAATACAAAAAAGTAAAAAAATTAGCAACGAGATGCTAGCATAAAGAGGAATTCTGTTTGCGAGTGAGAAATCTGTTCCCATTCAATACTTGACATATATTTCTTCAAACTTCGGCTATTTTTTTAAACCTAAACTTTAATTTTTAGAGATTTAAAAAGAACACTTTTCATCAACAAAAAAGTTAGCCCTGCATAGGACATTCTATTTCACTACCCTCTTGCGTTGTGTATTTTACATCTTCAATTTGAGATAGGCCTACTGTACTTGTATTATTGTTATGATTATGACCAACGTTGAATTAACAAAAACATAATGGAAGCAAGTGTTGAAAAACAAATGCAATTGAAAAAAAAGTATGTTTGTTTCCGTGGCCAGTTTAATATTTCTAGTTTTAAATTCTGCA
Source organism: Convolutriloba macropyga (assembly GCF_964194025.1). Classification (NCBI taxonomy): domain Eukaryota; kingdom Metazoa; phylum Xenacoelomorpha; order Acoela; family Convolutidae; genus Convolutriloba; species Convolutriloba macropyga. Next base: position 2,645 of record NW_027450254.1, on the reverse strand, counting down.
TTGGTAATTACATAATTTTTTGGCTAATTCATGCACCTGGTCTTTGGATTTTTGTAAATCTTCTCGCAAACTCTTTTTTCTGACATATTATCAATGGAAACAATCATTTTGCATTACTTGTTTTTGAATTAGGGCAATTGGGATAAGCAACAGGGTTTTTGTACTTCTCTTCACAGGTAGAGATTTTCTTCATTACACTGACAGCCCTATCTCAGGTGGATTTGAAACAGGGCAAACACTTTCGTATCTTGGAATGTATTTTTACGATAGGTTGATGGAAAGGTCGCAATTGTACGATGAGAATAACAAAGTTGACAAAAGTGAAAAGATGAGAAATTTGAACGACAATAAACTCGCTCAGAATATAACTGTGATGATTTTCAAATTCCATTGATGACCGTATTTCTATCAACTCGACAAAGTTGGGCTTCTCGACAAAGGCAAAAATTATACTCAAAATTGCATTGTTTTCCATCCCCTGAAGTTTTCCTGTACAAAAACTTTCAGTCAATACTGAAAAGACATTAATAGAAGAGCGTCCGTTTGTTTCTAGGTTAACCAGTTTTGTTGCACAAATTGGATTTATTCAATTGTTTTTTTTTTCTAAATTTTTTAATTTGCATCTGCATCCACAATAAATCTGAAACCATTTTCTGAAAAATTATAAAAACCTGATGCTGTGCTTATCATGTTTCGACCTCCACTTATGAAAAGATCTTGATCGACTATAAATTGACATGAGAAGACATGTTTAGGCCTCCAGTTATGGAAAGATCATGCTCGACTAAAAATTGACATGAGAAGACATATTCGGGCCTCCTCTTTTGAAAAGATCTTGCTAAAATTGGCATGAAAAGACATGTTTAGGCGTTCATTTATAAAAAAAATTATGCTCGACTCAAAATTCACATGACTTTTTATATGAATTTTTAGTCGAGCATAATTTTATCATAAATGAACGCCTAAACATGTTTTTTCATGCCAATTTTAGACGAGAACGATCTTTTCAAAAGAGGAGGCCTCCACGAATGAAAATATCATGCTCAGCTATAATTTGGCGCGAGAAGACATGCTTAGGCCTTCAGTTATGGAAAGATCATGCTCGACTAAAAATTGCCATAAAAAGACATGTTCAGGCCTCCGCTTATGAACAGATCATGTTCGATTAAGAGTTTGCATGAAAAAACATGTTTAGAATTCCACTTATAAAAAGATCATAGTGGAAAGATCATAGATCAAAGGACCATAGATCATAAAAAAATGGCATGAGAAGAGATGATTAGGCCTCCAGCTATGAAAAGATCATGATCGACTAAAAATTGTTTTGAAGGGACATTTTTAAGCCTCCACTTATATAAAGATCACGCTCAACTAACAATTGGCAATGAAAGGACATATTTAAGCCTCCGCTTTTGAAAAGATCACGCTCGACTAAGATTTACCATGATGAGAGAAGTCTAGGACTACACTTATGAAAAGATCATAATCAACTAAAAATTGGCACGAAAACAGATTTTTAGGCCTCCAGCTATGAAAAGATCATGCTCGACTAAAAATTGGCATGAACGGGTATATTTACATATTTAAGCCTCCAAATATAAAATGATTACGCTCGAATAAAAATTGGCATGATGAGACATGTTTAGGACTACACTTATTAAAAGATCATATTCAACTAGAAATTGGCACGAGAAGAGATGTTAAGGCTTCCAGCTATGAAAAAGATCAAGCTCGACTAAAAAATTGGCATGAAAGGACATATTTAAGCCTCCACTTATAAAAAGATCACGCTCGACTAAATATTGGCATGAAAGGACATATTTTAAGCCTCCAAATGTGAAAACGATCACGCTCGACTAAAAAATTGGCCTGATGAGACATGATTAGGACTACACTTTTGAAAAGATCATATTCAACTAAAAAATTGGCACGAGAAGAGATGTTAAGGCTTCCAGCTATAAAAAGATCAAGCTCGACTAAAAATTGGCATGAAAGGACATATTTAAGCCTCCAAATGTGAAACGATCACGCTCGACTAAAAAATTGGCCTGATGAGACATGATCAGGAGTATACTTATGAAAAGATCATTGTCAACCAAAAATTGACATGAGAAGAGATGTTTAGGCCTCCAGCTATGAAAAGATCATGCTCCACTAAAAACTGGGATGAAAGGACATATTTAAGCCTTCACTTATGAAAAGATCACGCTCGACTAAAAATTGGCATGATGATACAAGCTTAGGACTCCACCTATGAAAAAAATCAAGCGCGATTAGAAATCGGCTTGAAAAGGACATGTTTTGGACCTTCACTTTTAAAAAGATATTTCTCGATTAAAAATTAGCATGAAATTACTTTTATCGACTAAAGCAGCCATGAAGAGAATTTAGCTAGATATAAGCATTCAACTTGAATTTAGCTGACAAATAACAGATGCTAGACTTTAGCTCGACAAAATTTATGGGTGCTGTACTTTAGCTCGATCCAAATTTGATGCTTGACTATCCGGCTGGACTCAAAAGATTCACTCTGGAAACAAAAGTTTTACATGGACTTTGAAGATTGGTATATTAAAGGGGCATATAAGGCAGTCAATAGATTCGACCATTCAAAAATCTTAAATTTGCTCAAGTTATATTAGATA
>NW_027450253.1:17500-24083 GCF_964194025.1 Convolutriloba macropyga | reverse complement strand
ATGTTTTCTAGCCAAAGTGATACACGGTTGGATATTTTTTTCATTTCATCGATATTTGATATAAAAAAATGAGTTTGAGACATTCCACGCGGCATAGTGAGAAACTATAAGCTCAAAGAAATCAAACTCTTTCCTCTTGATTGCTTTGCATTGCTTTATTGTTGACAACCAGCACTCACATGTATCAAAGTGAACCACTTGATTTGGTGCATACATGCACCTCATTTCTTCTAAAGGGAGAGAAAGCTCAAAGTTAGGCACATAAGCAAAAATTTGTTAACCGTTTCCAGATCTCGAAAAACAATTGAAATAGTCCTTCGGTAACTCATTCTTGTTGCAAAAAAAAATAAAATTTTTTCTACTGGATCAAAAAAAATTGCTCACAATTGTGCCATTTCAGCAATCATTTTAAGAAGTCAAACCTGATTAGATCGAAACGACTTGTTCACCATGTAAATATCAGCAGATTGCGTAAATTGCTCAAAACAGAGAACCAAGGACATTCACCGCATATGTGCACATGAACAAACATAGCATGACAAGTCCTGAATTACAATCAAAAGAACTAATTCAGTTGTGATCTTACAAAAATATAAGTATTTGTTAGAGTACAGTTTTGTGAAGCCTATGGCAATTAGAGCTCAAAGCCGAGGGAGCTTGCGCCCGAGGCTGAGCTCGAATTACCGAAGGCTTCCCAGAATTACACTCTTACCTAATTAGACCCCCCTTTTGCTGTTCCAAACTCAAAGAGAGAATCCAATTATAATTTATAGTATCATTGCACTTCTCGTGCAGCGAATCAATCCATCAATTGAAAAATCGTTCAACCCAATTTTTTTATTCTGAATTCCTAGATATTATTGTAAGAGCAAATGAATCGCAGCCGGCTCCAGTGTGTCACTCTCATTGTCACTCTTTATGGTGTTTAGAAAAAGGAGTATTTTCTGAAGAAATTTCTTTATTTTGACTCAATTATAGACCTTAAAAAAGTCTTCTTTGCCGAAGTTGCTATATTTCGTGACTGTTTCCTATTTTCAATTATTCCTTTTAGTTATCTTTGAAAAGTGTATGCTTTGTCTCAAGAGATAAAATTGAACTTCCAATAAAACTTTCCAAGAAACATGCCTCAAGGCTTCCCAAAGTTTCTTCCAAGATTTTTGCTCATTTTATATCATTTTGTAAGGTTGAACTCTTCGAGATAAGTGTGAACAGCGAGCGAAAAACTGATTAATAATGAGAAATTAAACGTGATATCTTGAAAAAGTGGGACGCCTGAGAAATTATGAAATAATGGGTTCTCGCTTGATCAACTTTCAAAATTACTGATCGAGCCTATCTTAATTGTTGATTTTTTTAACAGCGAAATGAAGAATAATGAGAATAATTAGTCTATATCATTGAGATTAAACAATTTGAACACAATAAGAAAAAAAAAGAAAAACTGGACACAATACTAAACAATTTGAACTAAACAATTTGAACACAATAAGAAAAAAAAGCAAAGATACTGAAGTTAACGATATAAAAAATTCGCAATACTCAATAAATCTATAATTTTTCTTGAAAACAATTGATCTGAAAGCCATAGAACAACCGAAACGATTTAATCGATTGACTAAAATAACACCATTAGCAACCTATTAAGCCTGTTATTGATAAACAATAGTACAACAACATTTACAAAAGTACAAAAAAACTCAAAAACTAACTCATCATTGTTGAGAAAAGGTAGTGTCAAGGTCATTAAAACTAATATACTAATAACTCGGACCATTATTTAGGTTCCTTTTCGCCTCAATATCAACCAATGAGACCGTTCACTGAAGACACTAAGCGCTAAGACAACAGAAATAATTTTTGAAAGTGGGCATAATCAAGTACTCTTCAAAGATTTTTGACAAAAAACTGCAATTTCAAGGTAGCTTGATAAAAATCACTTCATAAACTTACTCCAAATTTCGCTCTCTTAGTACTCCAGCTAGGTTAAAAGGGCCACTCGAATTTGACTTCTCACTGACCTAAAAAAAGGTGAACAGATCCTAAATAAGACAGCAAACCAATACAATCCAAATCATTCCAGGACCTGTGCAATGAAATCTTTGTCTTTTGCTATCTAGTTTTTTAAACTTGAACCAACATTACATTGTTTTCTGGTAGATCTTGGTCACTTCTTTAGGTATCTTGGCAGATTCGATGAAATCAGCCAATTAAAATCATCCCAAACTCTTGCGACGAGAGTTCAATCGTTGATCGCATCATCATTTGCCATTTGATCCAAAGCTTTTTTCGTTATTTCGTGTGAGTCAAGGAATTTTGAACCTAAAACTTGACTTGTGTACTCTCGTGAAAAACCGTGTTCAGATTGTAAAAAAACAGAGGGCGTGTAAAAATTCAAGTTTGACCGAGAAAAATCAACCGTTAGCAGCTGCCTCAAATAGAAATACAAGATCTAACAAGATAAAATTCAAGTTTTTACAAAAGGAAACACAGATAAAACCCTTTTTTTTCTAGATCGTATTCTTTTAATTTGCTCAGCAGTCCTAACTATTCTATCAAATAAAAAATGAAATTATAAAGTGCCTAGCTTGTGAAGTGTGTTTTGAGCATATCAATCCATGACCAGATAAGAAGTACATCTAATTTTCCTTCAAGTTAAAATTAATGGTTGGATAGTTTCCCGAACCTAATGCGAAGTCAACTTCAATTCTGAGCAAGTCTAATTATAAATCTCATTTCATCACTGCGTCGGAGCTTTGATCGTGTCAACTTTTACAATCGGAATTCTAAATCCGAAACTGGGCTGAAACTTGGCAAGTCTATATCTAGCTCTGATTTAAGACTTGACAAGTCAAAAATATGTTCGCAAAACGGCAAACTTAGACAAAAAGTATTCAAAAAAAGTTTCGAAAAACGTAGAAATTAGTCGAAGAACAGTAGAAAAAAGGTTCGGAAAATGTTGCGATTAGCTGAACAACGGTGGCAAATAGATCCGGAAATCGTCAAAGTTAGCCAAAAATAGTCGAAATTAGGTCCGGAAAACATTGAAATTAGCCAAAAAAGTTGAAAAAAACGTGGCAGGTTACAAAATTTTTAAAATAAGAATTTTTTGAAATACTTGGGAATGTTGGTTTCGACTTCGAAATCAATTTCCAATTGATGTCCATGTCTAGTCTAAGACTTGCCAGATTGTAAAACTTGCATTAAACTCTGCCCAGCAATGGGACAGGAAATAATACTTTGGTTCACTCGCTAAAGAACCGCAAAATCAAGACACAAGTCAAACAAATTTTGAATTAAACAGTACTGATATAGACATAAAGTTTGGTCCGGGATAGTAACTGGTCTCATAGTTTCTTTATATATAAATTAGGAAGCTATTTTGCCTGTAAGAATTGATTAGCGTACCAGGTAGAGTTCATACGAAGCGCCTCAGATTTGAATGGATAGCCGACTCTGCTCAGTGTAGCGCCAAATTGCGTCACTATTTACTTCAGAACAATTACCTGACAAGGCAACAGCTATGCTAAACAAGAACAAATTTTTGACAAGAAGTTCAAGTGAGAGCTCAAAGCAGAGTTGACACTAATGAATCTGATTTCTTTGAAGAATATGAAGGCAAGAGTGATCAACATGCAATCAGTTAAAAAGGCTGCGACAAAAAAATTTTTTCCAAAACTTGCAAATTTGTGTAGATTGCGCTTTCTCGTATACTAAGGAAAGATTTTTTCATGGAATAAGCAGACTTCATTGATATTTGATAACCGATTTGAAAAAACTCAGATTAAGACTAATATCTTTATTAGAGGCTGCTTAGGACAAGAAATTACAATAAGTCTTTTGTTTTCCTCGTCGCATTGGAGAACCGCATGCAAACCTATTTTTTATGATTCTAAATTGGATCATTTATCGTAAACGAAATGCAAATTGCTATATTTGCAAAGTTCTTGAAAACTTTCAATTGTCAAATACAAATTGAACGAGGCAAGTTAACAATATCATTACACAATATGTTAGGTTGACCTAGTCAAGATTTATACTCTGAACCAAAGAAACAAGTTTTTTATCGTATTTTTTGTACTTGTTAGTGCACTTCTCGTGGAAGGGGAGTCGGCATGTCGTGAGAGTACCATTTGAGTTATATAATGTTTTGATCATTTTCGTTTCGTGGGTGCCTCATACAGCTTAATGGGTGAATAACATTTCCCACCCCCCATAACCCACCAGAATCACGTGCCATCTTTTAAAAAATGTAATTTAGTATATAAGGGCTCCGTTGCGGGAGGTGCATAACTATTGGTAACTCGCAAATGGGGAAATGCCACTGTTTTGATCAGTAGTAACAAAACTACATAGATGGCTTGAACGTATTAAAGCGTAATTTTTGTTCGCTTACAATTTAACCGCTTCATTTGTGTGAATGCGGCCAAGAGTTAGGGCATTAGGGCTTTATGATCTTAGATCATGGACACTTTGATTAAAAGTTCTTCCGCAAATTGAGCCTTCTAAGACACAAAAGTTCAGATGAGGTTTTGTTTGTTTTTCTAGTCATTTTTGTGTTTTTTTCAGTTTTCCCAACTGAGAGCAGCTATTTTGAAACAATTTTGCTCAATGGGATCTCAGCTCTTTATTGCACGCTTTTGCAATTGACGCCTAAATGTTTTTAGAATGAACTGCACTCGTTTGATGAGGGATGGTTTATTCTTCATGTGAGCCAAACACATCAGTATTTTTCTGGGACCTGTGCCATGATATCTTTGCTTTTTGCTATCTATTTTAACAACCTGAATCAACATTACATTGTTTTTCTGGTGGATCGTGGTCGCTTCTCTAGGTATCTTGATAGATTCGATGAAATCAGTCATTAAAAAATATCCCTAAAATTTTCTGACGAGAATTGATCGCATCATCATTTGTCTTTAGATCCAAAGCTTATTTCGTATGAGTTAAGGAATTTTTAACCAAACACTTGACCTTTGTACTGAAAAACCGTTATTAGATCTTTAAAAAAGACAGCAAACCAAAACAATCCAAATCCTTTAAAAAACAGAGATCGGAGAGCGGATAACAGAAATCAAGTTGGTCCGAAAAACATTAAGCGTGAGCAGCTGCATCACGCAGAACTGCAAGATGTACCAACAATAAAATCAGATTCGTAAGAAGCAAGCGCAGCTGAGCCTGCTAATTTTTTGGATCGTAATCTACAAAGGTGTTCAGCAGCCCTAACAACAATTTGCAATTAAAAAATGAAAATTAACAATTGTCCAGCTGTGGAAGTGCGTTTAGAAAAACAAGCATATCAAGTTTTGACCACATAAGGAGGAAAATATTCCTCCAAGGTAAAATTTATGGTTGAATAGTTTCCCGGACCTAACGCTAAGTTAATTTGAGCTCTGGGCATGTCTATTTACAAGTCTGATTTCATTTCTGCTTCAGAGCTATGATCATTTTAATTTTCACAGTTGGAAGTCTGCATTCACTTCTGGGCTGGAACTTGGCAGGTCTTAATTGCAACTCTGATTTAAGACTTGGTAATTCTAAATCCCAGTCTGATTTTCACGTGACAGGCTAAAAGTATGTTTGCAAAACGCCAAATCTAGACAAAAAATAGTCAAAAATAGTTCCGAAAAACTTAAAGATAGTCAAAAAATAGTGGAAATGAAGTCCGGCTTATGTCAAAATTAGCTGAACAATAGTGGAAAAATGATCCGGAAATTGTCAAAATTAGCCAGGAAACAGTGCAAAATAGGTCAGGAAAACGCTAAAATTAGCCGAAAAATAGTTGGAAAAACGTGGCACGTTACAATTTCTTTAAGAATTAAAATATTTTTTCCTAAGAGTTTGCAATGTTTGTTTTTACTTAGAAATCAACATCCAAATATTGTCCAAGTCTTTTGAAAGACTTGCCAGACTTGTAAGGCTTGCAGTGAAAGTGCCCAGCACTGGGATAGGAAATAACACTTCTGTCCATTCCATAAAGAGCCGCGAATTAGAAGAAATTCAGACGACTTTTGAATTAAACAGTACTAATACAGACTTTGGTCCGGTCTTGTATCTGTTCTCGTTGGTTCTTTATTTATAAATTAGAGAGCTATTTTGCCTGTAAGAATTTATTCGTGTACCAAGTAGAGTTCAACCGAAGCTTATCTGATTTGAAAAGATGCCCGACACCACTCATTGTAGCAACAAAAAGATCACTATTTTTTCAGACCACTTACCTGAGAAGAAAATAGCTATGCTAAAACATATATTGTTTTAGCTATGCTAAAACAAATATTTGACAAAGAATTTCAACTTAGAGCTCGCAAAAAAATTGAATTCAATGTTTCTGCCTTTTCTGCCTCTAACCGAGAGTGATCAACTTGCAATCAATTAAAAGGGTTGGGACAAAAAATTATTTTGCAAAAGTGCATAGTTGTGTAGATTGCGCTTTTTCCTATACCACAGGAAAGTTTTTTTGGAATAACCAGACTTCATTAATTTTTGAATACCTGATTTGAAAAACATCGGGACTAGGCTAATGTATACATTAGAGGCCACCTAGGACCGAAAATTACAATTGTTTTTTTTGCTCGTCACATTGGAG
>NW_027450253.1:0-10000 GCF_964194025.1 Convolutriloba macropyga | reverse complement strand
ACCACACACACACACCACACACATCATACTATCTCTCTCTCTCTCACACACACCGCTCACATATCACATCCACACCACACACACACACACACACCACACCCATCACACACTTAACACACACACACACACACACACACAAACATACACAACTACGCACACACGCACAAAACCGCACCCATGCACACACGCGCGCACACTTACACACAGAGACACACATACACACTTACACACACACACACGCACACAAACACACACACACACACAAACATACACACTCACGCACACACGCACATAGCCACACATGCGCGCACGCACATACACATACACCGCACACAACACACACCACACACAAATCAACAAACACTCATCACACACCACACACACCACACGCCACACACACAGCACGCACACACCACACACACACACACTACACACATACATCACACACACAACACACTCCACACACCACACAAACTATACACACAACACACACCGCACACACACACTACACACACAGCACACACACCACACACACCACACACATACCACACAAACGCTCACACACACTCACACACTACACACACACACCATACACCACACACACACACACACACACACACCACAAACACATCACACACTCTCTCACACACACACAGCGCTCACTTATCACATCCCCACCAAACACACACACACAACCGCGCACACACACTTATACACACAAACATACACGCCCACGAACACATGCACAAAGCCACACATGCACGCACACCGCACACACACTCACACACACCACACACACCACACACTCCACACGTCACACAAACAACACACACAGCACGCACCGCACCCACATTACACACACAGCACACACACCACACACACACCACACACATACCACACACACGCGCACACACACTCACACACTACACACACACACACACACACACACACACACCATACACCACACACACACACCATACACATCACACTCTCTCTCTCTCACACACACACCGCTCACAGATCACATCCACATCACACACACACACACCCGCGCACACACACTCACACACACAAAAATTCACGCCCACGTACACACGCACAAAGCCACACATGCACGCACACCACACACACGCTCTCATACGCACACACTTAAACACATACATACGCACAAACGCGCACACACAGAGACACACACACTTACACACACACACACACACACACACAGCACAACACACACCGCTCACAACACACACCACACGCAGCACAACAAACACTAATCACACACCACATACATCACACACCACACACGATACACACAACACACCCACACACCACACACACATACACCACACACAAACACCAAACACGCCACACACACCACACACACCAATTACTCCACACACCACACAAACTACACACACGCACACAGACACACACAGCACACACATCACACACATCACACACATACCACACACACACGCGCACGCACACCCACACACTTCACACACACACACACATACAACAACACCACACACCCACACACACACACACCACACACACACAAATCACACAAACACACCGCACACACACCACACACACCACACCACACACAAACACCACACACAAACACCACACACTCCACACACCCAACAAACACACCACACGACACACATACCACACACACACAAAAACTCACACACTACACACACATAGACACACAAAAACACCACACACACACACACACACACACACACACACAGCACACACACATCACACATACCACACACACACGCAAACACACTCACATACTACACACACACAAAACCAACACACCACATACACACCATACACACGCACACACACACGCACACACACACACTCACACACTACACACACACACACACACACCATACACCACACACACACACACCACACACATCATACTCTCTCTCTCTCACACACACACCGCTCACATATCACAACCACACCACACACACACACCACACCCATCACACACTTAACACACACACACACACACACACACACAAACATACACAACTACGCACACACGCACAAAACCGCACATGCACGCACACCAACACACACGCTCTCTCACACACGCTCTCTCACACACAATTACACAAACACGCACAAACACCCATGCACACACGCGCGCACACTTACACACAGAGACACACATACACACTTACACACACACACGCACACAAACACACACACACACACAAACAAACACACTCACGCACACACGCACATACCCACACATGCGCGCACGCACATACACATACACCGCACCACCGCACACAACACACACCACACACAAAACAACAAACACTCATCACACACCACACACACCACACGCCACACACACAGCACGCACACACCACACACACACTACACACAAACATCACACACACAACACACTCCACACACCACACAAACTACACACACAACACACACCGCACACACACACTACACACACAGCACACACACCACACACACCACACACATACCACACAAACGCTCACACACACACACACTACACACACACACACCATACACCACACACACACACACACACACACACACCACAAACACATCACACACTCTCTCTCTCACACACAGCGCTCACTTATCACATCCCCACCACACACACACACACACAACCGCGCACACACACTTATACACACAAACATACACGCCCACGAACACATGCACAAAGCCACACATGCACGCACACCGCACACACGCTCACACACACACCACACACACCACACACTCCACACACCACACAAACAATACACACAGCACACACCGCACCCACATTACACACACAGCACACACACCACACACACACCACACACATACCACACACACGCGCACACACACTCACACACTACACAAACACACACACACACACCATACACCACACACACACACACCACACACATCACACTCTCTCTCTCTCTCTCACACCGCTCACATATCACATCCAAACCACACACACACACACACACACACACACACACACACACACCCGCGCACACACACTTACACACACAAAAATTCACGCCCACGTACACACGCACAAAGCCACACATGCACGCACACCACACACACGCTCTCACACACACACACTTAAACACATACATACGCACAAACGCGCGCACACACAGAGACACACACACTTACACACACACACACACACACACACACACACACAGCACAACACACACCGCTCACAACACACACCACACGCAGCACAACAAACACTAATCACACACCACATACATCACACACCACACACGATACACACAACACACCCACACACCACACACACACACACATACACCACACACAAACACCAAACACACCACACACACCACACACACCAATTACTCCACACACCACACAAACTACACACACGCACACAGACACACACAGCACACACATCACACACATCACACACATACCACACACACACGCGCACGCACACCCACACACTTCACACACACACACACACACACACCACACACACACAAATCACACAAACACAGCTCACACACACCACACACACCACACCACACACAAACACCACACACAAACACCACACACTCCACACACCCAACAAACACACCACACGACACACATACCACACACACACACAAACACTCACACACTACACACACATAGACACACAAAAACACCACACACACACACACACACACACGCAAACACACTCACATACTACACACACACAACCAACACACCACATACACACCATACACACGTACACACACACACTCACACACACACACCGCACACACACCACATACACACCACTTACACACACACACACACACACACACACACACACACACCACACACAAACACCACACACTCCACACACCAAACAAACTACACACACAGCACACACCACACAAGACACACCATACACATACCCCCCCCCACACACACACACACACACACACACACACACACACATACACACACCGCACACACACACCACCAACAACACAAACCTTAGACACACACAATACACGCAACACACACCACAAGCCACACAAGTTTTTTTATACTACAGGTTTATCAAACGGTTTCCGTCATTAGAGTACGAGTTTATCACCACTCTTTTATCGCCACTGTTTACTTAGTAACAGTGGCAATAAAAGAGTGTGATAAACTTGTAGTCTAAAGCTCAAGTGTTTCTCCAGTGTCAATCAGACATTAAAATTTATTACATTGGCAGTTTATTTAACTGCTTTAATCGCAACAGGTGTTGACTAAAACTACATTAATCGTCTAAACGTGTTTAAGCGTAAATTTTTTTCCGCACACAATTTAGCTGCTGCAGTTGATTGAATGTGGCTTGGAGTCAAGGCATTAGGGCTCTATGATTTCAGATCATGACAACTTTGAATATCAGTTCTAGCACAAATGAGCCATCAAACCAAAATTTTTCAGATTAGGTTTTGTTTGTTTTCTTGTCATTTTTGTGTTTGTAAACATTTCATGTATCGCATAACTAATGTTGCATACCCACAAAGACGAGCTAACTTGCACTAGAAATATGTCTTACGGGCACAAAACATTTTATCTCCATCTTGATGATCAGTTTTTTGTTGTTTCTTGTTGCATTTTTGCAGTCATTCAATGGCCTCCTCTGACACGTCTGTGGAAATGTTCAGTATCCAATTTGTGCATCCATTTTTGACTGTTGACTTGTTTGTGTCCATTGGCCTTAGTTTTTTCAACTGAGAGCAGCAGTTTTAAAACAATATTGCATAATCGGCTGTCAGTTCTTTATCGCAAGCTTTTGAAATTGACGCTTAAAGGTTTTTTAAAATGAACTACCCTCGTTTGAGTAAGGATGGTTTATACTTCACGTGAGCCAGACACTACTGAGGCAGAGAGTAGAAAGAATCTATGAGGTTTTTCTGGCCATAAGCTCATGAGATTGTTTATTTGAGACTTCAGAAAGAAATAGACAGTGACAGTTTTTCCACTTCGAGACTTTTTTCAGCTTTTTTACATCGGTCTATTTCTTTGCTATCTAATTTGTCAACTTGAATCTACATTACATTGTTTTCTGTTAGGTGTTAGTTGCCTCTCTAGATACCTTGACAAATTCAAGGAAATCAGCCGTTCGAAAAAAATATCCCTGAACTTCTCTCACGAGAGTTCAATTGTTGATCGCATCATCATTTGCCATTTGATCCACAGCCTATTTCGTATGATTCGTTGATTTTTTGACCAAAAACTTGTGCTTTGTACTCTCGTGCGTCAAATTTGACACTTGATGGAGAGTTTGCTACCGAAGGAAATGTAAAGCATCGGTTGTCGTCACTTGAGAATGAAATATGGATAGGGCTTGATTTTAATGCAAAAATAACAATAGTTGACGTTTTCTAAAATTGACATTTTTTTCAATTAGATCCTGGTCAAGAATGAGTCTGGCCGGGATAAAAATTTAGGATTTTGTTATTTTGAAGCGTTTTTAAGCATGTTTCTGAGTTCTTCTGATTTGTATTCCTTGGTAACAGGTTGATGTGACATACAGCTTTGGAAATTATCATTGATCGCGGAATTATGGACGGACGTTCCGGTTGTAGCAAGTTCTGCTGCCTGCTTCTTTTGAAGCAAACAGTCCAATGCTCAACCAATGTTCGATCTCCCAGATCCATAATGCAACCAATTGATTTTTCGAACTTCAAGTGTTGCTGAATATCGTAGCATTCTTGCTTACGGAGGATTAATTATTGATAGCTTTGTTAATTTATTCAGGCATGGATAACGGTGTTTAAATTTTTGCATGCAATTTTTTGTTATCAATTTTTAGAACTTCAAGAACATAGAGTCGCACGTTGGTCAATCCCTGAGACTGCTTGTGCGATGAATTAAAGATCTGCACTGTATCAGTCTTCATATTATGTGACTTATGGGTTCCTGCTAATAGCATGTCTCTTTCGGGCCTAGTAGTTTTTATCCATACTAACCAACTTTTTTCTTCTGAAATGTTTGTTCCCGTATTGTTGTAGCGTCAAGACACTTGTCGCAGCCTCATTCCTTGAAAACTCTCAATTTAAATGGTTTGTTGGCGTTTTCCACAACCGTTGGGCGGTGCCAATTCTGGTTCGGCAGTCTTTTGGCAGACATAATTAGATAATTTGTGCATTTGCACAGTGTCCTTCCGGTGGTCGGCAGCCGCACTTGAATTTCTCTCAATATCTCATAGATTTTGTGTTTTAAGATATCTAATAGTTGTCTTTTCAGTTTTTGTATCATGCCAGCAGGAGCAAGCTTGTCAATTTATGGTGACAGTTTTCAAATTATTCAGTATAACACATCTAATGCTGTTTCGTTTGATTCGTAAAGCGGCTCATTGTTCCAGTTGAGTCTCATACGCTCTGTTTCATACGCTTTTTATATAAAACTACGTATTCATTCTTGGCAACGAAATAGTATTGGTAACGCTCATAGCAAACAGTGTATTTTTAGAAGGCAAATTTGACACTCATTTGACCTGTATGACGTCAGATAACGAAACAGATTAATGCCAGTCTCCATTATGTACCGATGTATTCGAAAACCCGAGGACAATAGAGCCGAAGTTTGTCTTATTTGAGAGGTTTCATGATTGGGATTACTTAAAAATATGTTTAACGAACTTTTTTCGAGCAATATACGTAAATTGGAATGAGTTTAGTGCGTATTTAAATACTCGATTCTGATTTGCTAAATTTCGCTCGCTTTAAATCTATTTAATTAGTAACATCCACCGGCACAGAATGAGATGTATGGTGAATAGGTAACCTAGGGTTGCTCTCTTCAACTACCCAAACCAAGTTAACAGTGTTTAGGTGTTGCTCAGCAAGCGGTTGCAACGTAGAACGTAGGTTCACCGCCGGTACGTACTTCTTTATCCCAACGTGATCAAATAGCGTTAGCAAAACACTGTGCGCGGGCGTATTGCTTACTGTGATTTAACTAATCTAACGCCAGGAGCGGACGGAATTGCAATTACTTGGTTACCAAGTAAAAAAAGATTAGGTTTAATTGCGCCTAAGTCGGACATTTAAGCGCTTACGGGGTCAGCCAAGGTCTGTGTAAAATATCCGCTTAAAACTGCATACTATCCTCTCCCAGATGCCACTATGGTGTGGCCCGCTGGCCGGTTTGAATCTTCATTTATTGAGTTTATGGACAACCTCAGCTGAAATAGTGATCGCATTCCTCTTTTCGCTATTCTCGCGTAGTTCTTTTTTCGCACCAATGAAGCTGGCACCATAGTCTGACCAAATGATTGCAGTTGTACCTTGACGAGAGACAAACCGCTGGACTCCCATTATGCACCAATTGGCGTCCATAGACGGAACAATTTTCACATGAACGGCAAAAGTAGTTAATCATGTGAAGAGGAAATCTCAACTTTTTTCGGCATTTCTAGGCTTAATAACGTAATACGGGCCAAAGTAGTTACCTCCTGTGATCGTGAAGGGAGGCGACTGTTATGGGAGTCTTTCTATTGAGAGGTCAGCCATGATGGGTTTAATTGTGGGAGCGCTGAAAATTCTGCAAGTTACGCAGTTGAATTTATTCGAACGGAGTGAGGATCGTAACGTACAGACATAACGTTCCTTTACTTTAACCCGCAGATATTTAACGCATTGATGATGGTTATTTAGATGCGTATGGCAGAGAAACAGTTTTACAATCCTTTGGCGTGCATCAAGAACAATAGGGTCTTTTGATCAGTCTTTTGATGTGGCCAGCCGAACGGATTAATCCAATTGATACGATAAAAGGGGAAAACGAGGCAATACGGCTACCCCATTGAACGGATATGTTTTCCAGGAGAACTTTTTTTCAGAGTTGAAAGATTCTCCTTGAACAAAACAATGAAGATGACGCTCGGCTTTTTCAAACTGAGTGGTATCTATTATGATAACATCAACATTACAGTACCAGTCAAGGAAGGGTAACAGCCGGAGCACGTATGCTGTTATCCGTAGCTACCTTTTGATGAAAACAGAAATTATCGGAAGAAATTAGTTGGGTGGGGTTCGTTCTTTGACTTAGTTGCGGATGCGGCCATGGATGTTTTAATACGATCATTTCCATTGGCCGCTAAACGGAGTTTGATGTTATTAACTACTTCGGTTGTTGGTTTGAACGGTAATTGCTGGGCTCTTAGTACAATCAGGGCCCTTAACCCAGCTACTTGACTGCCAAAACCTCAGCTGACGTCCAACGAGTACCGGCGTCTGCCGGGTTAGCACTTTGGGCAACGTGATTCCGTTGCTTAACGCTAGTGTGTTCTAAGATCTCTCAAGCACTGTTTGCAATGACTATAGGTTACTTGGTTGAAAAGTTAAGAAATTACAAAACAGTAGTGCTGTCGGTCCACTTGAAACTCCTGTTGACTTTCACTGGTAGAGCTCGACAGATATCCTGTTTCAATCAAGCAGCCAGTAGCGCTGCCTGCAACTCCAGCTTTGGAACTATTATTATCAATATAGGTGCTACACCAGCTTTGACAAGGGAAAACAGTAGCTCTGTTTGGGGCCTAATCGAAGTAGTCTCTCGAACTCGAATAAAGGCAACGGCGCTAAAAACTTGTTGTGAACTATCGCCAATCACGTGTAGTTTCAGGTGCTCAAAATTTCCCGAAACCTTGCTCCTCGGTATAGTGACTTCGAAAAGCCTGAGTAGTTTTACGCTCCATTCAAGGAACTTTTCAACAGCGTCTTTTGGTAGCTCGTCATTCCAATGCTGCCTGCTGACACTGCAGATGTCCTTTAGAAGCATTGGGGCACCAATAGTAAATCGTGCCACTGGGATCAAAAACCTTTGATACTAGGCTCAATTCCAAGCGTTGTATTAAGGACTTAGTTACTGTACTGGAGTTAACTCGACCATTGTTGTGATCCCATTTCAACCCAAGCACATGTACTGATTTCTCCAAAAAGAACGCAATATTTTTTTTGTTTGTTGGACAGCGGTGACCCATCAATTTGATTAGTCATATTTGGTAAATTGCTTACAAACTTAGTAAGGTTGAAACCACCTAAGTGGAGAAGATGCGCCAATTCCTTCGAGTACCAAATATGGCCAAACAAATTGATGGGTCACCGCTGGCCTCAAAAACATGGCGCGTGTATTTATACACAACAACATTTTTGTGGGTTGCTGCCGCCACAAAAATCTCAGAGATGGCTGGTCACAGTCAGGGACACAAGCCCAGAGGAACAGACCCTCGATATCCGCCAACAAGGCAAGTTGATGTTGACGAAAACTTAGCAGTGCATGGACTAAATTCTGGAGCAAGTCGGTGCCAATAAGCGAAGATTTGTTCAAAGATGTACCGTGAAACAACGATGCACCAATTATTACACTACGTAGTCTTACTGGTTTGTTCGGGTTGACTACGAATGATGTGGTAGGTAGCAACTTGCTCGACCATTTGAGCGCCAGGAACTGTTTCTACCTAACCTTTTTTTAAGGTTTTCACTGATGGTTTCAGCGTAATTGATTTTTTTATCTGTGTCTTTCTAGGGCCGCTGTTCGACAGATTTAAGCTGAATCAGAGACCAAAATTAGTTGTTTGGGAGCTGGGATTTATCTCCGGCCCACAACCTACCGACATCGCATCATTGGAATTATGAAAAGTTGTTGTTCCACGTAGTTCATGCATGCGAGCATCCGCTGCTGACCGTGGGTCAAACTGCTTGTACGCGATTCGACATCGTACCATGACTTAACTTAGCAAGCTGGTTCATGATCCTCTTCAATATTGGCTTGGAAACGCGTCGAGACTAAACATGAACTTGGCGGGAGTGGGCCAATTTGAGCCCAACCTAGAGGCGAGCGAACAGAAAACGATGAGCATTTTTCGTTGAATGAATTAAAATAAAATTAATAATATTTGTATTAAATATTTTTATTTAGTTTTAAAGTTATA
>NW_027450252.1:32500-45728 GCF_964194025.1 Convolutriloba macropyga | reverse complement strand
CGCTAGAGGGCTCTCTAAGACCCCTCGGTCTTAGTGTTAGCTCCGGTACAGCTCGGTCGTGCTTGCTGAAGGCCCGATCAAGCTTTAGTTGGCTTCTCGTACTTTCTCTTGGCCCTCTCTAGGAGGACCAGACAGACCTCTCGGTCTATCCTTTAGCTTCAGTCCTGCTCGATCTAGCTTTCCCAAGGCTCGATCTAGCTCTATTCGCCCCGCTAGAGGGCTCTCTAAGACCCCTCGGTCTTAGTGTTATCTCCTGTAATGCCTAACCAAGCTTACTACAGGCCTTGGTCAGGTCTTTATCGGTCACCGATTAGTAACAGACCGATCATAGGGCCTTCCACCCTATCTGGGTTGAGGTCTTTAGTCCAGCCATATTTTGACAAGACACCTCCCCCTAATAATGCCCCACACATAGAATTACTGTTTATGCAGCTTTTCACTTGTGAAATTTTTAATTTTCGCAATTATTATAGAATAAGTGTTTGCGCAGCTTTTCATAGGTCGAGCTCTAGCTAGCTAGCTCAAGCTAGCTAGCTAGCTCAAGCTCAAGCTATCTAGCTCAAGCTCAAGCCAGCTAGCTCAAGCTCAAGCTAGCTAGCTAGCTCAAGCTCAAGCTAGCTAGCTAGCTCAAGCTCAAGCTAGCTAGCTCAAGCTCAAGCTAGCTAGCTCAAGCTCAAGCTAGCTAGCTAGCTCAAGCTCAAGCTCAAGCTAGCTAGCTCAAGCTCAAGCTCAAGCTAGCTAGCTAGCTCAAGCTCAAGCTAGCTAGCTAGCTCAAGCTCAAGCTAGCTAGCTAGCTCAAGCTCAAGCTAGCTAGCTCAAGCTCAAGCTCAAGCTCAAGCTAGCTAGCTAGCTCAAGCTAGCTAGCTAGCTCAAGCTCAAGCTAGCTAGCTAGCTCAAGTTCAAGCTAGCTAGCTAGCTCAAGCTCAAGCTAGCTAGCTAGCTCAAGCTCAAGCTAGCTAGCTCAAGCTCAAGCTAGCTAGCTCAAGCTCAAGCTAGCTAGCTAGCTCAAGCTCAAGCTCAAGCTAGCTAGCTCAAGCTCAAGCTCAAGCTAGCTAGCTAGCTCAAGCTCAAGCTAGCTAGCTAGCTCAAGCTCAAGCTCAAGCTAGCTAGCTAGCTCAAGTTCAAGCTAGCTAGCTAGCTCAAGCTCAAGCTAGCTAGCTCAAGCTCAAGCTAGCTAGCTCAAGCTCAAGCCAGCTAGCTCAAGCTCAAGCTCAAGCTAGCTAGCTAGCTCAAGCACAAGCTAGCTAGCTAGCTCAATCTCAAGCTAGCTAGCTCAAGCTCAAGCTAGCTAGCTCAAGCTCAAGCTAGCTAGCTAGCTCAAGCTCAAGCTCAAGCTAGCTAGCTCAAGCTCAAGCTCAAGCTAGCTAGCTAGCTCAAGCTCAAGCTAGCTAGCTAGCTCAAGCTCAAGCTCAAGCTAGCTAGCTCAAGCTCAAGCTCAAGCTAGCTAGCTAGCTCAAGCTCAAGCTGGCTAGCTAGCTCAAGCTCAAGCTAGCTAGCTAGCTCAAGCTCAAGCTAGCTAGCTCAAGCTCAAGCTCAAGCTCAAGCTAGCTAGCTAGCTCAAGCTAGCTAGCTAGCTCAAGCTCAAGCTAGCTAGCTAGCTCAAGTTCAAGCTAGCTAGCTAGCTCAAGCTCAAGCTAGCTAGCTAGCTCAAGCTCAAGCTAGCTAGCTCAAGCTCAAGCTAGCTAGCTCAAGCTCAAGCTAGCTAGCTAGCTCAAGCTCAAGCTCAAGCTAGCTAGCTCAAGCTCAAGCTCAAGCTAGCTAGCTAGCTCAAGCTCAAGCTAGCTAGCTAGCTCAAGCTCAAGCTAGCTAGCTAGCTCAAGTTCAAGCTAGCTAGCTAGCTCAAGCTCAAGCTAGCTAGCTCAAGCTCAAGCTAGCTAGCTCAAACTCAAGCTAGCTAGCTAGCTCAAGTTCAAGCTAGCTAGCTAGCTCAAGCTCAAGCTAGCTAGCTAGCTCAAGCTCAAGCTAGCTAGCTCAAGCTCAAGCTAGCTAGCTCAAGCTCAAGCTAGCTAGCTAGCTCAAGCTCAAGCTCAAGCTAGCTAGCTCAAGCTCAAGCTCAAGCTAGCTAGCTAGCTCAAGCTCAAGCTAGCCTAGCTAGCTCAAGCTCAAGCTAGCTAGCTAGCTCAAGTTCAAGCTAGCTAGCTAGCTCAAGCTCAAGCTAGCTAGCTCAAGCTCAAGCTAGCTAGCTCAAGCTCAAGCCAGCTAGCTCAAGCTCAAGCTCAAGCTAGCTAGCTAGCTCAAGCACAAGCTTGCTAGCTAGCTCAAGCTCAAGCTAGCTAGCTCAAGCTCAAGCTAGCTAGCTCAAGCTCAAGCTAGCTAGCTCAAGCTCAAGCTCAAGCTAGCTAGCTAGCTCAAGCACAAGCTTGCTAGCTAGCTCAAGCTCAAGCTAGCTAGCTCAAGCTCAAGCTAGCTAGCTCAAGCTCAAGCTAGCTAGCTAGCTCAAGCTCAAGCTCAAGCTAGCTAGCTCAAGCTCAAGCTCAAGCTAGCTAGCTGGCTCAAGCTCAAGCTAGCTAGCTAGCTCAAGCTCAAGCTAGCTAGCTAGCTCAAGCTCAAGCTAGCTAGCTCAAGCTCAAGCTCAAGCTAGCTAGCTAGCTCAAGCTAGCTAGCTAGCTCAAGCTCAAGCTAGCTAGCTAGCTCAAGTTCAAGCTAGCTAGCTAGCTCAAGCTCAAGCTAGCTAGCTAGCTCAAGCTCAAGCTAGCTAGCTCAAGCTCAAGCTAGCTAGCTCAAGCTCAAGCTAGCTAGCTAGCTCAAGCTCAAGCTCAAGCTAGCTAGCTCAAGCTCAAGCTCAAGCTAGCTAGCTAGCTCAAGCTCAAGCTAGCTAGCTAGCTCAAGCTCAAGCTAGCTAGCTAGCTCAAGTTCAAGCTAGCTAGCTAGCTCAAGCTCAAGCTAGCTAGCTCAAGCTCAAGCTAGCTAGCTCAAGCTCAAGCCAGCTAGCTCAAGCTCAAGCTCAAGCTAGCTAGCTAGCTCAAGCACAAGCTAGCTAGCTAGCTCAAGCTCAAGCTAGCTAGCTCAAGCTCAAGCTAGCTAGCTCAAGCTCAAGCTAGCTAGCTAGCTCAAGCTCAAGCTCAAGCTAGCTAGCTCAAGCTCAAGCTCAAGCTAGCTAGCTAGCTCAAGCTCAAGCTAGCTAGCTAGCTCAAGCTCAAGCTAGCTAGCTCAAGCTCAAGCTCAAGCTAGCTAGCTAGCTCAAGCTCAAGCTAGCTAGCTAGCTCAAGCTCAAGCTAGCTAGCTAGCTCAAGCTCAAGCTAGCTAGCTCAAGCTCAAGCTCAAGCTCAAGCTAGCTAGCTAGCTCAAGCTAGCTAGCTAGCTCAAGCTCAAGCTAGCTAGCTAGCTCAAGTTCAAGCTAGCTAGCTAGCTCAAGCTCAAGCTAGCTAGCTAGCTCAAGCTCAAGCTAGCTAGCTCAAGCTCAAGCTAGCTAGCTCAAGCTCAAGCTAGCTAGCTAGCTCAAGCTCAAGCTCAAGCTAGCTAGCTCAAGCTCAAGCTCAAGCTAGCTAGCTAGCTCAAGCTCAAGCTAGCTAGCTAGCTCAAGCTCAAGCTAGCTAGCTAGCTCAAGTTCAAGCTAGCTAGCTAGCTCAAGCTCAAGCTAGCTAGCTCAAGCTCAAGCTAGCTAGCTCAAGCTCAAGCTAGCTAGCTAGCTCAAGCTCAAGCTAGCTAGCTAGCTCAAGCTCAAGCTAGCTAGCTAGCTCAAGCTCAAGCTAGCTAGCTCAAGCTCAAGCTAGCTAGCTCAAGCTCAAGCTAGCTAGCTAGCTCAAGCTCAAGCTCAAGCTAGCTAGCTCAAGCTCAAGCTCAAGCTAGCTAGCTAGCTCAAGCTCAAGCTAGCTAGCTAGCTCAAGCTCAAGCTAGCTAGCTAGCTCAAGTTCAAGCTAGCTAGCTAGCTCAAGCTCAAGCTAGCTAGCTCAAGCTCAAGCTAGCTAGCTCAAGCTCAAGCCAGCTAGCTCAAGCTCAAGCTCAAGCTAGCTAGCTAGCTCAAGCTCAAGCTTGCTAGCTAGCTCAAGCTCAAGCTAGCTAGCTCAAGCTCAAGCTAGCTAGCTCAAGCTCAAGCTAGCTAGCTAAGCTCAAGCTCAAGCTAGCTAGCTAGCTCAAGCTCAAGCTAGCTAGCTAGCTCAAGCTCAAGCTAGCTAGCTCAAGCTCAAGCTAGCTAGCTCAAGCTCAAGCTAGCTAGCTAGCTCAAGCTCAAGCTCAAGCTAGCTAGCTCAAGCTCAAGCTCAAGCTAGCTAGCTAGCTCAAGCTCAAGCTAGCTAGCTAGCTCAAGCTCAAGCTAGCTAGCTAGCTCAAGCTCAAGCTAGCTAGCTCAAGCTCAAGCTCAAGCTAGCTAGCTAGCTCAAGCTAGCTAGCTAGCTCAAGCTCAAGCTAGCTAGCTAGCTCAAGTTCAAGCTAGCTAGCTAGCTCAAGCTCAAGCTAGCTAGCTAGCTCAAGCTCAAGCTAGCTAGCTCAAGCTCAAGCTAGCTAGCTCAAGCTCAAGCTAGCTAGCTAGCTCAAGCTCAAGCTCAAGCTAGCTAGCTCAAGCTCAAGCTCAAGCTAGCTAGCTAGCTCAAGCTCAAGCTAGCTAGCTAGCTCAAGCTCAAGCTAGCTAGCTAGCTCAAGTTCAAGCTAGCTAGCTAGCTCAAGCTCAAGCTAGCTAGCTCAAGCTCAAGCTAGCTAGCTCAAGCTCAAGCCAGCTAGCTCAAGCTCAAGCTCAAGCTAGCTAGCTAGCTCAAGCTCAAGCTCAAGCTCAAGCTAGCTAGCTAGCTCAAGTTCAAGCTAGCTAGCTAGCTCAAGCTCAAGCTAGCTAGCTCAAGCTCAAGCTAGCTAGCTCAAGCTCAAGCCAGCTAGCTCAAGCTCAAGCTCAAGCTAGCTAGCTAGCTCAAGCTCAAGCTAGCTAGCTCAAGCTCAAGCTAGCTAGCTAGCTAGCTCAAGCTCAAGCTCAAGCTAGCTAGCTCAAGCTCAAGCTCAAGCTAGCTAGCTCAAGCTCAAGCTCAAGCTAGCTAGCTCAAGCTCAAGCTCAAGCTAGCTAGCTCAAGCTCAAGCTCAAGCTAGCTAGCTAGCTCAAGCTCAAGCTAGCTAGCTCAAGCTCAAGCTCAAGCTCAAGCTAGCTAGCTAGCTAGCTCAAGCTCAAGCTCAAGCTAGCTAGCTAGCTCAAGCTCAAGCTAGCTAGCTCAAGCTCAAGCTAGCTAGCTAGCTCAAGTTCAAGCTAGCTAGCTAGCTCAAGCTCAAGCTAGCTAGCTAGCTCAAGCTCAAGCTAGCTAGCTCAAGCTCAAGCTAGCTAGCTCAAGCTCAAGCTAGCTAGCTAGCTCAAGCTCAAGCTCAAGCTAGCTAGCTCAAGCTCAAGCTCAAGCTAGCTAGCTAGCTCAAGCTCAAGCTAGCTAGCTAGCTCAAGCTCAAGCTAGCTAGCTAGCTCAAGTTCAAGCTAGCTAGCTAGCTCAAGCTCAAGCTAGCTAGCTCAAGCTCAAGCTAGCTAGCTCAAGCTCAAGCTAGCTAGCCAGCTCAAGTTCAAGCTAGCTAGCTAGCTCAAGCTCAAGCTAGCTAGCTAGCTCAAGCTCAAGCTAGCTAGCTCAAGCTCAAGCTAGCTAGCTCAAGCTCAAGCTAGCTAGCTAGCTCAAGCTCAAGCTCAAGCTAGCTAGCTCAAGCTCAAGCTCAAGCTAGCTAGCTAGCTCAAGCTCAAGCTAGCTAGCTAGCTCAAGCTCAAGCTAGCTAGCTAGCTCAAGTTCAAGCTAGCTAGCTAGGTCAAGCTCAAGCTAGCTAGCTCAAGCTCAAGCTAGCTAGCTCAAGCTCAAGCCAGCTAGCTCAAGCTCAAGCTCAAGCTAGCTAGCTAGCTCAAGCACAAGCTTGCTAGCTAGCTCAAGCTCAAGCTAGCTAGCTCAAGCTCAAGCTAGCTAGCTCAAGCTCAAGCTAGCTAGCTCAAGCTCAAGCTCAAGCTAGCTAGCTAGCTCAAGCACAAGCTTGCTAGCTAGCTCAAGCTCAAGCTAGCTAGCTCAAGCTCAAGCTAGCTAGCTCAAGCTCAAGCTAGCTAGCTAGCTCAAGCTCAAGCTCAAGCTAGCTAGCTCAAGCTCAAGCTCAAGCTAGCTAGCTAGCTCAAGCTCAAGCTAGCTAGCTAGCTCAAGCTCAAGCTAGCTAGCTAGCTCAAGCTCAAGCTAGCTAGCTCAAGCTCAAGCTCAAGCTAGCTAGCTAGCTCAAGCTAGCTAGCTAGCTCAAGCTCAAGCTAGCTAGCTAGCTCAAGTTCAAGCTAGCTAGCTAGCTCAAGCTCAAGCTAGCTAGCTAGCTCAAGCTCAAGCTAGCTAGCTCAAGCTCAAGCTAGCTAGCTCAAGCTCAAGCTAGCTAGCTAGCTCAAGCTCAAGCTCAAGCTAGCTAGCTCAAGCTCAAGCTCAAGCTAGCTAGCTAGCTCAAGCTCAAGCTAGCTAGCTAGCTCAAGCTCAAGCTAGCTAGCTAGCTCAAGTTCAAGCTAGCTAGCTAGCTCAAGCTCAAGCTAGCTAGCTCAAGCTCAAGCTAGCTAGCTCAAGCTCAAGCCAGCTAGCTCAAGCTCAAGCTCAAGCTAGCTAGCTAGCTCAAGCTCAAGCTCAAGCTAGCTAGCTAGCTCAAGTTCAAGCTAGCTAGCTAGCTCAAGCTCAAGCTAGCTAGCTCAAGCTCAAGCTAGCTAGCTCAAGCTCAAGCCAGCTAGCTCAAGCTCAATCTCAAGCTAGCTAGCTAGCTCAAGCTCAAGCTAGCTAGCTCAAGCTCAAGCTAGCTAGCTAGCTAGCTCAAGCTCAAGCTCAAGCTAGCTAGCTCAAGCTCAAGCTCAAGCTAGCTAGCTCAAGCTCAAGCTCAAGCTAGCTAGCTCAAGCTCAAGCTCAAGCTAGCTAGCTCAAGCTCAAGCTCAAGCTAGCTAGCTAGCTCAAGCTCAAGCTAGCTAGCTCAAGCTCAAGCTCAAGCTCAAGCTAGCTAGCTAGCTAGCTCAAGCTCAAGCTCAAGCTAGCTAGCTAGCTCAAGCTCAAGCTAGCTAGCTCAAGCTCAAGCCAGCTAGCTCAAGCTCAAGCTCAAGCTAGCTAGCTAGCTCAAGCTCAAGCTAGCTAGCTCAAGCTCAAGCCAGCTAGCTCAAGCTCAAGCTCAAGCTCAAGCTAGCTAGCTAGCTCAAGCTCAAGCTAGATAGCTAGCTCAAGCTAGCTAGCTAGCTCAAGCTCAAGCTCAAGCTAGCTAGCTAGCTAGCTCAAGCTCAAGCTAGCTAGCTCAAGCTCAAGCCAGCTAGCTCAAGCTCAAGCTCAAGCTAGCTAGCTAGCTCAAGCTCAAGCTAGCTAGCTCAAGCTCAAGCTCAAGCGAGCTAGCTAGCTCAAGCTCAAGCTAGCTAGCTAGCTCAAGCTCAAGCTAGCTAACTCAAGCTAACTCAGCTAGCTCAAGCTAACTCAAGCTAGCTAAAGCTAACTCAAGCTAACTCAAGCTAACTCAAGCTAACTCAAGCTAGCTAAAGCTAACTCAAGCTAACTCAAGCTAACCCGAGCTAACTCAAGCTAGCTCAAGCTAACCCAAGCTAGCTAAAGCTAACTCAAGCTAACTCAAGCTAATTCAAGCTAACTCAAGCTAACTCAAGCTAACTCAAGCTAACTCAAGCTAGCTAAAGCTAACTCAAGCTAACTCAAGCTAACTCAAGCTAACCCGAGCTAACTCAAGCTAACTGAAGGTAGCTAAAGCTAGTTCAAGCTAACTCAAGCTAGCTAAAGCTAAGACAAGCTAACTCAAGCTAACTCAAGCTAACTCAAGCTAACTCAAGCTAACTCAAGCTAGTTCAAGCTAACTCAAGCTAACTCAAGCTAACTCAAGCTAGCTAAAGCTAACTCAAGCTAACTCAAGCTAACTCAAGCTAACCCGAGCTAACTCAAGCTAACTCAAGGTAGCTAAAGCTAGTTCAAGCTAACTCAAGCTAGCTAAAGCTAAGACAAGCTAACTCAAGCTAACTCAAGCTAACTCAAGCTAACTCAAGCTAACTCAAGCTAGTTCAAGCTAACTCAAGCTAGCTAAAGCTAACTCAAGCTAACTCAAGCTAACTCAAGCTAGCTCAAGCTAACTCAAGCTAGTTCAAGCTAACTCAAGCTAGCTAAAGCTAACTCAAGCTAACTCAAGCTAACTCAAGCTAACTCAAGCTAGCTAAAGCTAACTCAAGCTAACTCAAGCTAACCCGAGCTAACTCAAGCTAGCTCAAGCTAACCCAAGCTAGCTAAAGCTAACTCAAGCTAACTCAAGCTAATTCAAGCTAACTCAAGCTAACTCAAGCTAACTCAAGCTAACTCAAGCTAGCTAAAGCTAACTCAAGCTAACTCAAGCTAACTCAAGCTAACCCGAGCTAACTCAAGCTAACTCAAGGTAGCTAAAGCTAGTTCAAGCTAACTCAAGCTAGCTAAAGCTAAGACAAGCTAACTCAAGCTAACTCAAGCTAACTCAAGCTAACTCAAGCTAACTCAAGCTAACTCAAGCTAGCTAAAGCTAACTCAAGCTAACTCAAGCTAACTCAAGCTAACCCGAGCTAACTCAAGCTAACTCAAGGTAGCTAAAGCTAGTTCAAGCTAACTCAAGCTAGCTAAAGCTAAGACAAGCTAACTCAAGCTAACTCAAGCTAACTCAAGCTAACTCAAGCTAACTAAAGCTAGTTCAAGCTAACTCAAGCTAGCTAAAGCTAACTCAAGCTAACTCAAGCTAACTCAAGCTAGCTCAAGCTAACTCAAGCTAGTTCAAGCTAACTCAAGCTAGCTAAAGCTAACTCAAGCTAACTCAAGCTAACTCAAGCTAACTCAAGCTAGCTAAAGCTAACTCAAGCTAACTCAAGCTAACCCGAGCTAACTCAAGCTAGCTCAAGCTAACCCAAGCTAGCTAAAGCTAACTCAAGCTAACTCAAGCTAATTCAAGCTAACTCAAGCTAACTCAAGCTAACTCAAGCTAACTCAAGCTAGCTAAAGCTAACTCAAGCTAACTCAAGCTAACTCAAGCTAACCCGAGCTAACTCAAGCTAACTCAAGGTAGCTAAAGCTAGTTCAAGCTAACTCAAGCTAGCTAAAGCTAAGACAAGCTAACTCAAGCTAACTCAAGCTAACTCAAGCTAACTCAAGCTAACTCAAGCTAACTCAAGCTAGTTCAAGCTAACTCAAGCTAACTCAAGCTAACTCAAGCTAGCTAAAGCTAACTCAAGCTAACTCAAGCTAACTCAAGCTAACCCGAGCTAACTCAAGCTAACTCAAGGTAGCTAAAGCTAGTTCAAGCTAGCTCAAGCTAGCTAAAGCTAAGACAAGCTAACTCAAGCTAACTCAAGCTAACTCAAGCTAACTCAAGCTAGTTCAAGCTAACTCAAGCTAGCTAAAGCTAACTCAAGCTAACTCAAGCTAACTCAAGCTAGCTCAAGCTAACTCAAGCTAGTTCAAGCTAACTCAAGCTAGCTAAAGCTAACTCAAGCTAACTCAAGCTAACTCAAGCTAGCTCAAGCTAACTCAAGCTAACTCAAGCTAACTCAAGCTAACCCGAGCTAACTCAAGCTAACTCAAGGTAGCTAAAGCTAGTTCAAGCTAGCTCAAGCTAGCTAAAGCTAAGACAAGCTAACTCAAGCTAACTCAAGCTAACTCAAGCTAACTCAAGCTAGTTCAAGCTAACTCAAGCTAGCTAAAGCTAACTCAAGCTAACTCAAGCTAACTCAAGCTAGCTCAAGCTAACTCAAGCTAGTTCAAGCTAACTCAAGCTAGCTAAAGCTAACTCAAGCTAACTCAAGCTAACTCAAGCTAGCTCAAGCTAACTCAAGCTAGTTCAAGCTAACTCAAGCTAGCTAAAGCTAACTCAAGCTAACTCAAGCTAACTCAAGCTAACTCAAGCTAGCTAAAGCTAACTCAAGCTAACTCAAGCTAACCCGAGCTAACTCAAGCTAGCTCAAGCTAACCCAAGCTAGCTAAAGCTAACTCAAGCTAACTCAAGCTAATTCAAGCTAACTCAAGCTAACTCAAGCTAACTCAAGCTAACTCAAGCTAGCTAAAGCTAACTCAAGCTAACTCAAGCTAACTCAAGCTAACCCGAGCTAACTCAAGCTAACTCAAGGTAGCTAAAGCTAGTTCAAGCTAACTCAAGCTAGCTAAAGCTAAGACAAGCTAACTCAAGCTAACTCAAGCTAACTCAAGCTAACTCAAGCTAACTCAAGCTAGTTCAAGCTAACTCAAGCTAGCTCAAGCTAACCCAAGCTAGCTAAAGCTAACTCAAGCTAACTCAAGCTAACTCAAGCTAACCCGAGCTAACTCAAGCTAACTCAAGGTAGCTAAAGCTAGTTCAAGCTAGCTCAAGCTAGCTAAAGCTAAGACAAGCTAACCCGAGCTAACTCAAGCTAACTCAAGGTAGCTAAAGCTAGTTCAAGCTAACTCAAGCTAGCTAAAGCTAAGACAAGCTAACTCAAGCTAACTCAAGCTAACTCAAGCTAACTCAAGCTAACTCAAGCTAACTCAAGCTAGTTCAAGCTAACTCAAGCTAACTCAAGCTAACTCAAGCTAGCTAAAGCTAACTCAAGCTAACTCAAGCTAACTCAAGCTAACCCGAGCTAACTCAAGCTAACTCAAGGTAGCTAAAGCT
Source organism: Convolutriloba macropyga (assembly GCF_964194025.1). Classification (NCBI taxonomy): domain Eukaryota; kingdom Metazoa; phylum Xenacoelomorpha; order Acoela; family Convolutidae; genus Convolutriloba; species Convolutriloba macropyga. The sequence continues at coordinate 35,195 of NW_027450252.1, read as the reverse complement.
AGTTCAAGCTAACTCAAGCTAGCTAAAGCTAAGACAAGCTAACTCAAGCTAACTCAAGCTAACTCAAGCTAACTCAAGCTAACTAAAGCTAGTTCAAGCTAACTCAAGCTAGCTAAAGCTAACTCAAGCTAACTCAAGCTAACTCAAGCTAGCTCAAGCTAACTCAAGCTAGTTCAAGCTAACTCAAGCTAGCTAAAGCTAACTCAAGCTAACTCAAGCTAACTCAAGCTAACTCAAGCTAGCTAAAGCTAACTCAAGCTAACTCAAGCTAACCCGAGCTAACTCAAGCTAGCTCAAGCTAACCCAAGCTAGCTAAAGCTAACTCAAGCTAACTCAAGCTAATTCAAGCTAACTCAAGCTAACTCAAGCTAACTCAAGCTAACTCAAGCTAGCTAAAGCTAACTCAAGCTAACTCAAGCTAACTCAAGCTAACCCGAGCTAACTCAAGCTAACTCAAGGTAGCTAAAGCTAGTTCAAGCTAACTCAAGCTAGCTAAAGCTAAGACAAGCTAACTCAAGCTAACTCAAGCTAACTCAAGCTAACTCAAGCTAACTCAAGCTAGTTCAAGCTAACTTAATGAAGTTAACCCAAGCTAACTTGGGTTAATGAAGTCAAACTCAAGCTAACCCGAGCTAACTCAAGCTAACTCAAGCTAATTCAAGCTAACTCAAGCTAACTCAAGCTAATTCAAGCTAACTCAAGCTAATTCAAGCTAACTCAAGCTAGCTCAAGCTAACTCAAGCTAACCCAAGCTAACTTAAGCTAGCTTAAGCTAATTAAAGCTAATTAAAGCTAACTCAAGCTAACCCAAGCTAACTTAAGCTAGCTCTAGCTGGCTGCCACTGTTAGGCCATTTGGGAGCGCTTTTCTCGCACTCTGATTGGCTGCCACTGTTAGGCCATTTGGGAGCGCTTTTCTCGCACTCTGATTGGCTGCCACTGTTAGGCCATTTGGGAGCGCTTTTCTCGCACTCTGATTGGCTGCCACTGTTAGGCCATTTGGGAGCGCTTTTCTCGCACTCTGATTGGCTGCCACTGTTAGGCCATTTGGGAGCGCTTTTCTCGCACTCTGATTGGCTGCCACTGTTAGGCCATTTGGGAGCGCTTTTCTCGCACTCTGATTGGCTGCCACTGTTAGGCCATTTGGGAGCGCTTTTCTCGCACTCTGATTGGCTGCCACTGTTAGGCCATTTGGGAGCGCTTTTCTCGCACTCTGATTGGCTGCCACTGTTAGGCCATTTGGGAGCGCTTTTCTCGCACTCTGATTGGCTGCCACTGTTAGGCCATTTGGGAGCGCTTTTCTCGCACTCTGATTGGCTGCCACTGTTAGGCCATTTGGGAGCGCTTTTCTCGCACTCTGATTGGCTGCCACTGTTAGGCCATTTGGGAGCGCTTTTCTCGCACTCTGATTGGCTGCCACTGTTAGGCCATTTGGGAGCGCTTTTCTCGCACTCTGATTGGCTGCCACTGTTAGGCCATTTGGGAGCGCTTTTCTCGCACTCTGATTGGCTGCCACTGTTAGGCCATTTGGGAGCGCTTTTCTCGCACTCTGATTGGCTGCCACTGTTAGGCCATTTGGGAGCGCTTTTCTCGCACTCTGATTGGCTGCCACTGTTAGGCCATTTGGGAGCGCTTTTCTCGCACTCTGATTGGCTGCCACTGTTAGGCCATTTGGGAGCGCTTTTCTCGCACTCTGATTGGCTGCCACTGTTAGGCCATTTGGGAGCGCTTTTCTCGCACTCTGATTGGCTGCCACTGTTAGGCCATTTGGGAGCGCTTTTCTCGCACTCTGATTGGCTGCCACTGTTAGGCCATTTGGGAGCGCTTTTCTCGCACTCTGATTGGCTGCCACTGTTAGGCCATTTGGGAGCGCTTTTCTCGCACTCTGATTGGCTGCCACTGTTAGGCCATTTGGGAGCGCTTTTCTCGCACTCTGATTGGCTGCCACTGTTAGGCCATTTGGGAGCGCTTTTCTCGCACTCTGATTGGCTGCCACTGTTAGGCCATTTGGGAGCGCTTTTCTCGCACTCTGATTGGCTGCCACTGTTAGGCCATTTGGGAGCGCTTTTCTCGCACTCTGATTGGCTGCCACTGTTAGGCCATTTGGGAGCGCTTTTCTCGCACTCTGATTGGCTGCCACTGTTAGGCCATTTGGGAGCGCTTTTCTCGCACTCTGATTGGCTGCCACTGTTAGGCCATTTGGGAGCGCTTTTCTCGCACTCTGATTGGCTGCCACTGTTAGGCCATTTGGGAGCGCTTTTCTCGCACTCTGATTGGCTGCCACTGTTAGGCCATTTGGGAGCGCTTTTCTCGCACTCTGATTGGCTGCCACTGTTAGGCCATTTGGGAGCGCTTTTCTCGCACTCTGATTGGCTGCCACTGTTAGGCCATTTGGGAGCGCTTTTCTCGCACTCTGATTGGCTGCCACTGTTAGGCCATTTGGGAGCGCTTTTCTCGCACTCTGATTGGCTGCCACTGTTAGGCCATTTGGGAGCGCTTTTCTCGCACTCTGATTGGCTGCCACTGTTAGGCCATTTGGGAGCGCTTTTCTCGCACTCTGATTGGCTGCCAGTGTTAGGCCATTTGGGAGCGCTTTTCTCGCACTCTGATTGGCTGCCAGTGTTAGGCCATTTGGGAGCGCTTTTCTCGCACTCTGATTGGCTGCCAGTGTTAGGCCATTTGGGAGCGCTTTTCTC
>NW_027450252.1:12500-27500 GCF_964194025.1 Convolutriloba macropyga | reverse complement strand
CTTTGTAATTTAGTTTCATAATTTCAACTGTTCTCATGCAGAATTTTTGCTCATTCTTATCCCAAATTTTGACCTGGCTACTAGTTACACTCCTTGTACTTATTGCAAAATGACCACAAATTTCAACAGCTTTCACATGTTGCTGTTTCGGCTTTCGCTTACTACAGTCAACATAATACTCGTTGCAAATTAAGTGCTCGGCATCTGCAATTTTCCAAAGACGAAGTTTCGCCAGTTCAATTTTCGCTCGCCAATTATGGCTACTAATTCACACGGTACTGAGCTCAACAACATTAAATTTGTTCAGCAAGACTTTCACATGTTGATGTTTTGGCTTTCGCCTACTAGAAGCAACATAATACTCGTCTTGTTAGCTCATTCAATGAGAATAGCTTTTCCCGTTGAGAATTTTTGCCTTCAATTGGCGTTGTAGTGAGTTTGGCTACTCAGATCACCAAATACTTGTGACAATTCGAACCAGAAATGTTTTCAATTTTCACATGCTGATGTTTCGGATTCAACCTACTAGAAGCAGCATAATACTTGTATTCAACAATTTCTGTATCAAATCCCAGTTTTCTCTGGTGCATCTTTGCCAAACTATTCCAAACTGCCTGAGTCTGAATACCAATTACAGGTACTAGTAAATGCACGTTACTAAGGACTATATAGTTCTAGGTTACTGTACACAACGACGTTCACATGTTGATGTTTCAGCTGCCGCTTACTAGAAACAACATAATACTTATCGTGCATACCTTTCCATAACTTGTCCTTTTCAGATGCATTAGTTTCCCTTTGTCTTGGCTTCTACAGTCAGACTGGCTACTAGTAACAGCACAGTACTAATCACATATCGTTCTACAGTTTGCAGACAACTTTCACATGTTGATGTTTCAGCTTTCGCCTACTAGAAACAACATAATACTCGCTGTATACATTTGTAGTTCTCTATGTAACTTTCATGTGAAGAAGTTTCGCCAGTCTTTTTGACTGTCTCAAATCTGAGTCATGCTTAGGCTACTAGTTGCTTCATAGTACTTATCGCCTCGAGATCATTGAACAAAACTTGATTTTCACATGTTGCTGTTTCAGCTTCCGCTTACTAGAAACAACATAATACTAGTCTCATTAAGTTCCGTCTCTTTGCAATTTTCTTATGAAGAAAATTCGCCATCACAATGACTCCAGCAGTTCTTGATCAAGGAATGCAATCATTGATCAGAATGCTATTATTTGAATCGGTTCTGCTTTAAGTGTTCCAATTTTATTGGAAGCACCAACAATAGAACATCAATGTGTTCAATCGAGAGTTATATAACCCTGAATCGGACGCAGTCAACAGCCGAAGCCGAGACCGCCTTTTGCGTTAGAGAGGTCGGTAAACAAATCTTGCGATTCATACCGAATTAACACATATAGCTGTGCTCCTCTTCGTAAAGCGAGCCAAGTGATCCCCTGTTGAAGGATGTATTTGGACCAATCTAGTAGCATTTGGTTTCCAACAAGCTCTCCCAAGTTAGCTTACTTATTGGGCTTTTCAACCAATTCGGTTGGCTACAAGCATCATCAAAGTACTAGCCACAGTTTGATCGCAAAATTCTACGACTTTCACATGTTGATGTTTCGGCTTGCGCTTAGCCTACTATAAGCAACATAATACTAGTCATATCATAGAGCGTGATCAGCTTGTGACGTTCTCATGATGAAGTTTCACCAACAGTGTCTCACTTCGAGCTTAAATCCAGCTACTAGTAACTACACAGTACTGACTGCAACGATAACTTTTATCTATACCTTTCACATGCTGCGCTTTCGGCCAGGGCCTACTAACGTCAACATAATACTCGATATAAACTTTTGTTCATGATGCAGCTTCCCCATGCAGAAGTTTCGCCTTCAAATGCTCTCTTGGCCATATGACGTAAGAAAAGGTTACTAGTAACATCACAGTACTAGCCACAGTTTGATTGCAAAATTCTACGACTTTCACATGTTGATGTTTCGGCTTGCGCTTAGCCTACTAGAAGCAACATAATACTAGTCATATCATAGAGCGTGATCAGCTTGTGACGTTCTCATGATGAAGTTTCACCAACAGTGTCTCATTTCGAGCTTAAATCCAGCTACTAGTAACTACACAGTACTGACTGCAACGCTAACTTTTATCTATACCTTTCACATGCTGCGCTTTCGGCCAGGGCCTACTAACGTCAACATAATACTCGATATAAACTTTTGTTCATGATGCAGCTTCCCCATGCAGAAGTTTCGCCTTCAAATGCTCTCTTGGCCATATGACGTAACACAAGGTTACTAGTAACATCACAGTACTAGCCACAATTTGATCGCAAAATTCTACGACTTTCACATGTTGATGTTTCGGCTTGCGCTTAGCCTACTAGAAGCAACATAATACTAGTCATATCATGGAGCGTGATCAGCTTGTGACGTTCTCATGATGAAGTTTCACCAACAGTGTCTCATTTCGAGCTTAAATCCAGCTACTAGTAACTACACAGTACTGACTGCAACGATAACTTTTATCTATACCTTTCACATGCTGCGCTTTCGGCCAGGGCCTACTAATGTCAACATAATACTCGATATAAACTTTTGTTCATGATGCAGCTTCCCCATGCAGAAGTTTCGCCTTCAAATGCTCTCTTGGCCATATGACGTAACACAAGGTTACTAGTAACATCACAGTACTAGCCACAATTTGATCGCAAAATTCTACGACTTTCACATGTTGATGTTTCGGCTTGCGCTTAGCCTACTAGAAGCAACATAATACTAGTCATATCATAGAGCTTGATCAGCTTGTGACATTCTCATGATGAAGTTTCACCAACAGTGTCTCATTTTGAGCTTAAATCCAGCTACTAGTAACTACACAGTACTGACTGCAACAATAACTTTTATCTATACCTTTCACATGCTGCGTTTTCGGCCAAGGCCTACTAACGTCAACATAATACTCGATATAAAATTTTGATCATGATGCAGCTTTCCCATGCAGAAGTTTCGCCTTCAAATGCTCTCTTGGCCATATGACGGAACACCAGGTTACTAGTAACATCACAGTACTAGCCACAGTTTGATTGCAAAATTCTACGACTTTCACATGTTGATGTTTCGGCTTGCGCTTAGCCTACTAGAAGCAACATAATACTAGTCATATCATAGAGCTTGATCAGCTTGTGACATTCTCATGATGAAGTTTCACCAACAGTGTCTCATTTTGAGCTTAAATCCAGCTACTAGTAACTACACAGTACTGACTGCAACAATAACTTTTATCTATACCTTTCACATGCTGCGTTTTCGGCCAAGGCCTACTAACGTCAACATAATACTCGATATAAAATTTTGATCATGATGCAGCTTTCCCATGCAGAAGTTTCGCCTTCAAATGCTCTCTTGGCCATATGACGGAACACCAGGTTACTAGTAACATCACAGTACTAGCCACAGTTTGATTGCAAAATTCTACGACTTTCACATGTTGATGTTTCGGCTTGCGCTTAGCCTACTAGAAGCAACATAATACTAGTCATATCATAGAGCGTGATCAGCTTGTGACGTTCTCATGATGAAGTTTCACCAATAGTGTTTCATTCGAATTGGTTCTGCTTTAAGCTCTCCAATTGTTTTGGATGAACCAGTTTTGCCCTTCGAAGCCACTTTTGTGAGCTTTTGTGGGTCTTTACCAAGAGGATATACCTCAAGGCCTCTTTCAATTCCTTTAAGTTCTTTCAACTCCTTTACAGTTTCTAGGTTCACATAGCTGCAAACCTTATTTCTAGTTTTAAGTCTGGCCAACTTGGGGAGAGTTGGTGCAGACCGTGACCAATTCTAGTAGGATGCCACAACAAGAATGTGATCAACTTAGCTTGTCGATGAACCTGCCCCACATTCAAACAACTCTATCGCCTTTTCCTCGTATAGTTATATGCGAGGGCCTCTCATAGAGAGCGCTGTTAGCAACCTTTTCCACATAGACGATAAAGTTGTGAGTGTTTTGCACATGGCTGTTGTCATCACCACGTGACGAGTCAACTCAGCTTGACTCTCTACACTCCGACAAGCTTTGCACATACGCCTTTAGTTCAGTATGTGTCTTTAATCTGACTCCGGTGCCTCAAGCCGGAAAAATTGTCAGATTATGATCATTATCGGTTAGTCATCCCGATGCAAGATCGTATCGTACTGTCTTTGTCTACCTCCAGATTCCGAAGAACAGGAGGAGACTCTCCCAGACCTACATATCTGGGAGAATGTTCAGAGGGCGAGAAGCTGTGGATTACTCTCCCCTAAGAACTGACTAAACTTTACCCTCGTCCAAGGTAAGTTTATTTTAGCTAGCCTTCTATGTAAAGGATCTGAGGCTAAGCTGTGTTTTTTCGAGCCTTTGGCTCGGAGCAAGTTCAGTGGGCGCCCCGAGTAGCTCAACTCTTTCCCACTGAACAGCGCAACGCTCTGTCACTCGCTGGGATTTTTGCGTGTCGGTTCTAACCACGCGACTTGTGGACCTTTTTAGGCCTTTCTCATTCACAAGTCTATAGCTGGGCTTCTATAACCCAGCTTCTGAGATCTAGATAGCTGCAGTTCTGCTAGGCTGCTTTTGCTAACTAGTCTCCCTTTAAGCAGTCCCTTGCCATGACTGCTGAACTATGTATCCACACAAGTAGTTTTTGAGCTCGATACATAATTCGAGATTGGTTGCCAAGCAATCTCTAGCGACAGAGCGTCATGCGCACTACAGACATGGCCTCTACCAGCAGCCATGCCCGAAGGAATCAATCACTGATCCTTCCGCAGGTTCCCCTACGGAAACCTTGTTACGACTTTTACTTCCTCTAGACAATTAAGCTCGATCCGCTTCATCCCGTTGCCGGAGACCGAAGTCCCAACAGTAGGAATTTGCAATTCTTGCTTAACTATCCAATCAGTAGTAGCGACGGGCGGTGTGTACAAAGGGCAGGGACGTAATCCCTATGAGTTGTTGACTCATAAGTACCAGGAATTCCTGGTTCACGTCTGCAAGTTACAACAGACGATCCCCTTGAAGCGCTGTACTTTTCTCTGATTGCCCAGTCCATTTCGGACCAAGGGCTGAGTACTCAATCTAAAAGTACACAGTGTAGCGCGCGTGCAGTCCAGAACATCTAAGGGCATCACAGACCTGTTATAGCCTCACTTCATCTGCGGTATTTAATTCCGCATAGTTCCTCTAAGAAGTGTTTGAATTCACATATAGTGAATTTCATTATTTAGATGGAGAAGATCTCGTTCGTTATCGGAATTAACCAGACAGATCACTCCACTAACTAAGAACGGCCATGCACCACCGCCCATATAATCATGAAAGATATTCAATCTGTCAATCCTTAAGATGTCTGGACCGGGTGAGTTTTCCCGTGTTGAGTCAAATTAAGCCGCAGGCTCCACTCCTGGTGGTGCCCTTCCGTCAATTCCTTTAAGTTTCGATTTTGCAACCATACTTCCCCCGGAACCAATAAACTTTGGTTTCCCGGTTAATCTCTTGCCAAGTCAAGATCGACTTTGACAAATTGTAGGTTGGTATAGTTTATGGTCAGAATTACGAGGGTATCTAATCCTCTTCAATACTCTGACTTTCGTTCTTGATTAATGAAAACATTCTTGGCAAATGCTTTCGCAGTAGTTTGTCTTGCCACGATCCAAGAATTTCACCTCTAACGTAGCAATACAAATGCCCCCGTCTGTTCCTTTCAATCATTACCGCACTCAGCCAACCGGCATCAATCGAGTAGCGGGTCATTCTCCATTATTCCATGCTTTATTATTCGATCCCAAAGGATGCTTTGAACACTCTAATTTTCTCAGGGTGAAAACACCGTTTCCACAGTTCGTCACATTTAAGTGCAAACTATTTCTTCGATGCGAAGGATGAGCGGAACGAGTCAACAGATTTAACTGAAGACCATGTTGCCGTTCTACTCAAACAGATCCAACTATGAGCTTTTTAAACGCAGCAACTATTGCATACGCTTGTAGAGGCTGGTATTACCGCGGCTGCTGGCACCAGACTTGCCCTCTACTCGTTCATCAATGGAGCTTTTAAGTCCATTCCATTCTGATTACAAACCATAAAGGTTCATATCATTATTTCTAGTCACTACCTCCTCGTGCGGAGAGTGGGTAATTTGCGTGCCTGCTGCCTTCCTTGGATGTGGTAGCCGTTTCTAAGGCTCCCTCTCCGGAATCGAACCCTGATTCCCCGTTACCCGTCACAACCATGGTAGTCCGTTACACTACCATCATAGGTTGATAGGTCAGAAATTCGGAAGTTCCGTCCCCAAGCCGAAGCTATCTGGGATCTTTCAGTTACTAGGACTCATCACGGGATGTGTCTGTACTTAGCAAATCACCCGGTGTAGTCTTGTAAAAGTCTCCGACAGTGTCGGACAATCAGCATGCATTAGCTGCAGGGTTACCGCAGTTATTCATTTAGCTTGCAAATCAACTAATAGATAGTAACTGATTTAATGAGCCATTCGCGGTTCCACTTTTTCAAGCTTCGCTTGCACATGCATGGCTTAGTCTTTCAGACAAGCATATGGCAACTGACAGGATCAATCAGTTTAATTGTACTTTGAACAATCTTTCGATTTGTTCGAATTTAGAAAGACATAGCCTTGCGGCCTCGTCAATCTTGCTTTGAGCTTTTTAAATCACGAAGAGTTTCAATGCATGCTTTGGCATGGCTACTAGTTACTACACAGTACTCTACACACTTAGAGTTACCCACGATTACACATTTCACATGCTGATGTTTCGGCTCGCGCGTACTAGAAACAGCATAATACTATGTGTACTGGTAGATAGCGCTCTGTGAGCATTTCCCATGAGCAGGTTTTGCCCTCCAAATCTCTGTTCTACTGTTACCAATACCGGCTAACAACTGTATCATACTAGGGAGAATTGACTCATGATTTAAAAACCAGATGTTCACATGTCGATGTTTCGGCTCTCGCCTACTAGAAACAACATAATACTAGTCTGTTAAAAATCTCAATCACGCCGCCTCTTCAGATACAGAAGTTTTACCTTTTATTGGTTAGAGAACAGCTTTCCAGCTGTCGACATGGTTACTAGTAACAACACCGTACTCAACACAAAAACTTTTCAACTTCACAACTTTCACATGCTGATGTTTCTGCTTTCGCATACTAGAAACAGCATAATACTTATTGTTTTGTCAAGTAATTTGTGTGTCTTTCCCATGTGAAGTTTCACCGGTCAACAATGTTTCCCTGACCAATTACGGCTACTAGTAGCTGTATAATACTAGGGAAAATGATTGAGGATTTAATATCAGATTTTCACATGTTGATGTTTCGGCTTTCGCCTACTAGAAACAACATAATACTAGTCTGCTAAGAAATCTCGCTCAAATTGCCTTTTCACATACAGAAGTTTCACCTTCTATTGGTTAGAGAACAGTTCTCAGCTGTCGACATGGTTACTAGTAACAACATCGTACTCAACACAAAAATTCTTCAACTTCACAACTTTCACATGCTGATGTTTCTGCTTTCGCGTACTAGAAACAGCATAATACTTATTGCTTTGTCAAGAAGTGTGTGTGTCTTTCCCATGCGAAAGTTTCACCGGTCAGCAATAATTGCCGTGTCCAATTAAGGTTACTCATAGCTGTATAATACTAGGGAAAATGATTGAGGATTTAATATCAGATTTTCACATGTTGATGTTTCGGCTTTCGCCTACTAGAAACAACATAATACTAGTCTGCTAATAAATCTCGCTCAAATTGCCTTTTCACATACAGAAGTTTCACCTCTTCTTGGTCACTGTACAGATGATGCTGTCTGTTCTTTATTTGGTTCTGCTTATTATAAGGAGGGGCATCACTCCTTCCTCCTTGGTTTGCATGCATTAAGCCTGCTTTGTGAAAAGCGTATCTTTCTAGCTTTTCTTCGCCTTACTCGAGTAGGACGATACAATCCAGACATTAGTCAGTCTTGGTGTAAAGTCACTGAGTATTATTCGGTTCTGCTTTATTCAGCAATATGCTGTATAATTGTTGTAATTTGCGAACATATTTGTTCTCAGTTCCGAACTACTAGCGACGACAGATTACCAGCGGTCATGAGCCATCAAGGTAGTTCTTTGGTGCATCAAGTAGAGAGGTGCCATCAAACAACACTTCCCTAATAATGCTACACACATAGAATTTGCTACAGTGCAGCTTTTTACTTTGCAAAATTTGCGCACAAATTTTGCATAGAATAAATGTTTTATCAAGATTTTTAGATCCCCTCCCTTGAGAGAACGTTACTCCTTTAAGTGAACACCCCGCGGCGTCCTGTTGTTATTGCTTATAACCATTTCGCAAGCCGGAGGCATAATGCACTACGCAAGCCGCTACTTTGGCACAGAGGCACCTAGTTTTACACCCGGGACTTCAGGTGGCCCAGTTTTACACCCAGTACAGCGGTGCCAGTTGGTAACCCGGTGGATCCTCGGAGACCAGACATGATCATAGATCAAACCCGATGTATGCTACTCCTGAACGTATAGTATCTCCACTGTGCAATGAAATTATCGTTCGTTTCGGGCCTTCCTATACGTTCAGCAGACAATCGCTAGGAATTCACCTCGTGACCCGTGGTGACCACACTGGATTTCAAGTTTATTGATTTGGACAGACCTGTCATTTATTTTGCTTTTCAGCTTCAGTTCTGCTCGATCTAGCTTGCCTAAGGCTTGATCTCGCTTTGCTCACCCCTGTAGGAGCCTCTACTAGTACCACTCGGAGTAATGGGGAATCCACCAGACCTAATCGATGAATGCCATCAAACAACAAACATCATACCCGGCTTCATCAGGCATATTTTATTACTTCCGAGAGGTACTTTAGTATCAGATCTTTCTCCATGCCTCTTATGAGGACCCGTCAGACCTTTCGGTTTATCGTTTAGCTTCAGTCCTGCTCGATCTAGCTTTCCCAAGGCTCGATCTAGCTCTATTCGCCCCACTAGAGGGCTCTCTAAGACCCCTCGGTCTTAGTGTTAGCTCCGGTACTGCTCGGTCGTGCTTGCTGAAGGCCCGACCCAGCTTTAGTTAGATTCTCGTACTTTCTCTTGGCCTCTCTAGGAGGACCAGACAGACCTCTCGGTCTATCGTTTAGCTTCAGTCCTGCTCGATCTAGCTTGCCCAAGGCTTGATCAAGCTCTATTCGCCCCGCTAGAGGGCTCTCTAAGACCCCTCGGTCTTAGTGTTATCTTCTGTAATGCCTAACCAAGCTTACTACAGGCCTTGGTCAGGTCTTTATCGGTCACCGATTAGTAACAGACCAATCATAGGGCCTTCCACCCTATCCGGGTTGAGGTCTTTAGTCCAGCCATATTTTGACAAGACACCTCTCCCTAATAATGCCCCACACATAGAATTACTGTCCATGCAGTATTTAACTTGTGTTTTTTTCTAAAATTTGATTTTCACTTTTTGGAGGTTCATTTGCTCCTCTGACACTCTTTCAGCTTCAATCTTACTCGATCTAGCTTTCCCAAGGCTCGATCTAGCTCTATTCGCCCCACTAGAGGGCTCTCTAAGACACTTCGGTCTTAGTGTTAGCTCCGGTCTTGCTCAATCGTGCTTGCTGAAGGCGCGATCAAGCTTTAGTTAGCTTCTCGTACTTCCTCTTGGCCTCTCTAGGAGGACCAGACAGACCTCTCGGTCTATCGTTTAGCTTCAGTCCTGCTCGATCTAGCTTTCCCAAGGCTCGATCTAGCTCTATTCGCCCTGCTAGAGGGCTCTCTAAGACCCCTCGGTCTTAGTGTTAGCTCCGGTACAGCTCGGTCGTGCTTGCTGAAGGCCCGATCAAGCTTTAGTTAGATTCTCGTACTTTCTCTTGGCCTCTCTAGGAGGACCAGACAGACCTCTCGGTCTATCGTTTAGCTTCAGTCCTGCTTGATCTAGCTTTCCCAAGGCTCGATCTAGCTCTATTCGCCCTGCTAGAGGGCTCTCTAAGACCCCTCGGTCTTAGTGTTAGCTCCGGTACAGCTCGGTCGTGCTTGCTGAAGGCCCGATCAAGCTTTAGTTAGCTTCTCGTTTTTTCTCTTGGCCTCTCTAGGAGGACCAGACAGACCTCTCGGTCTATCGTTTAGCTTCAGTCCTGCTCGATCTAGCTTTCCCAAGGCTCGATCTAGCTCTATTCGCCCCGCTAGAGGGCTCTCTAAGACCCCTCGGTCTTAGTGTTAGCTCCGGTACAGCTCGGTCGTGCTTGCTGAAGGCCCGATCAAGCTTTAGTTGGCTTCTCGTACTTTCTCTTGGCCTCTCTAGGAGGACCAGACAGACCTCTCGGTCTATCCTTTAGCTTCAGTCCTGCTCGATCTAGCTTTCCCAAGGCTCGATCTAGCTCTATTCGCCCCGCTAGAGGGCTCTCTAAGACCCCTCGGTCTTAGTGTTATCTCCTGTAATGCCTAACCAAGCTTACTACAGGCCTTGGTCAGGTCTTTATCGGTCACCGATTAGTAACAGACCGATCATAGGGCCTTCCACCCTATCTGGGTTGAGGTCTTTAGTCCAGCCATATTTTGACAAGACACCTCCCCCTAATAATGCCCCACACATAGAATTACTGTTTATGCAGCTTTTCACTTGTGAAATTTTTAATTTTCGCAATTATTATAGAATAAGTGTTTGCGCAGCTTTTCATAGGTCGAGCTCTAGCTAGCTAGCTCAAGCTAGCTAGCTAGCTCAAGCTCAAGCTATCTAGCTCAAGCTCAAGCCAGCTAGCTCAAGCTCAAGCTAGCTAGCTAGCTCAAGCTCAAGCTAGCTAGCTAGCTCAAGCTCAAGCTAGCTAGCTCAAGCTCAAGCTAGCTAGCTCAAGCTCAAGCTAGCTAGCTAGCTCAAGCTCAAGCTCAAGCTAGCTAGCTCAAGCTCAAGCTCAAGCTAGCTAGCTAGCTCAAGCTCAAGCTAGCTAGCTAGCTCAAGCTCAAGCTAGCTAGCTAGCTCAAGCTCAAGCTAGCTAGCTCAAGCTCAAGCTCAAGCTCAAGCTAGCTAGCTAGCTCAAGCTAGCTAGCTAGCTCAAGCTCAAGCTAGCTAGCTAGCTCAAGTTCAAGCTAGCTAGCTAGCTCAAGCTCAAGCTAGCTAGCTAGCTCAAGCTCAAGCTAGCTAGCTCAAGCTCAAGCTAGCTAGCTCAAGCTCAAGCTAGCTAGCTAGCTCAAGCTCAAGCTCAAGCTAGCTAGCTCAAGCTCAAGCTCAAGCTAGCTAGCTAGCTCAAGCTCAAGCTAGCTAGCTAGCTCAAGCTCAAGCTCAAGCTAGCTAGCTAGCTCAAGTTCAAGCTAGCTAGCTAGCTCAAGCTCAAGCTAGCTAGCTCAAGCTCAAGCTAGCTAGCTCAAGCTCAAGCCAGCTAGCTCAAGCTCAAGCTCAAGCTAGCTAGCTAGCTCAAGCACAAGCTAGCTAGCTAGCTCAATCTCAAGCTAGCTAGCTCAAGCTCAAGCTAGCTAGCTCAAGCTCAAGCTAGCTAGCTAGCTCAAGCTCAAGCTCAAGCTAGCTAGCTCAAGCTCAAGCTCAAGCTAGCTAGCTAGCTCAAGCTCAAGCTAGCTAGCTAGCTCAAGCTCAAGCTCAAGCTAGCTAGCTCAAGCTCAAGCTCAAGCTAGCTAGCTAGCTCAAGCTCAAGCTGGCTAGCTAGCTCAAGCTCAAGCTAGCTAGCTAGCTCAAGCTCAAGCTAGCTAGCTCAAGCTCAAGCTCAAGCTCAAGCTAGCTAGCTAGCTCAAGCTAGCTAGCTAGCTCAAGCTCAAGCTAGCTAGCTAGCTCAAGTTCAAGCTAGCTAGCTAGCTCAAGCTCAAGCTAGCTAGCTAGCTCAAGCTCAAGCTAGCTAGCTCAAGCTCAAGCTAGCTAGCTCAAGCTCAAGCTAGCTAGCTAGCTCAAGCTCAAGCTCAAGCTAGCTAGCTCAAGCTCAAGCTCAAGCTAGCTAGCTAGCTCAAGCTCAAGCTAGCTAGCTAGCTCAAGCTCAAGCTAGCTAGCTAGCTCAAGTTCAAGCTAGCTAGCTAGCTCAAGCTCAAGCTAGCTAGCTCAAGCTCAAGCTAGCTAGCTCAAACTCAAGCTAGCTAGCTAGCTCAAGTTCAAGCTAGCTAGCTAGCTCAAGCTCAAGCTAGCTAGCTAGCTCAAGCTCAAGCTAGCTAGCTCAAGCTCAAGCTAGCTAGCTCAAGCTCCAGCTAGCTAGCTAGCTCAAGCTCAAGCTCAAGCTAGCTAGCTCAAGCTCAAGCTCAAGCTAGCTAGCTAGCTCAAGCTCAAGCTAGCTAGCTAGCTCAAGCTCAAGCTAGCTAGCTAGCTCAAGTTCAAGCTAGCTAGCTAGCTCAAGCTCAAGCTAGCTAGCTCAAGCTCAAGCTAGCTAGCTCAAGCTCAAGCCAGCTAGCTCAAGCTCAAGCTCAAGCTAGCTAGCTAGCTCAAGCACAAGCTTGCTAGCTAGCTCAAGCTCAAGCTAGCTAGCTCAAGCTCAAGCTAGCTAGCTCAAGCTCAAGCTAGCTAGCTCAAGCTCAAGCTCAAGCTAGCTAGCTAGCTCAAGCACAAGCTTGCTAGCTAGCTCAAGCTCAAGCTAGCTAGCTCAAGCTCAAGCTAGCTAGCTCAAGCTCAAGCTAGCTAGCTAGCTCAAGCTCAAGCTCAAGCTAGCTAGCTCAAGCTCAAGCTCAAGCTAGCTAGCTAGCTCAAGCTCAAGCTAGCTAGCTAGCTCAAGCTCAATTGGGAGCGCTTTTCTCGCACTCTGATTGGCTGCCACTGTTAGGCCATTTGGGAGCGCTTTTCTCGCACTCTGATTGGCTGCCACTGTTAGGCCATTTGGGAGCGCTTTTCTCGCACTCTGATTGGCTGCCAGTGTTAGGCCATTTGGGAGCGCTTTTCTCGCACTCTGATTGGCTGCCAGTGTTAGGCCATTTGGGAGCGCTTTTCTCGCTTTTCTCTTCAGCTTACTTCAGCTAATTTAGAACACAACCGAACATTTGTAGCAAGACACCGCACAACCTTGGCTGCTTGGTTGCCTGAGCACAAGTTCAAGTTCTTTCCCAGTGCCGTAACACGACACTGGAATTTTCACCAAATGTCAACCACCGTTTGCCGTACACTCCGAATTATGTTACGGTGCTTATTGGCTAGAGAAGAACTCAAAAGTATGAGTTGATTGCAAGGCAGTAGACATGGTTTCGCACAGCATAGATCAACATAGAATAAAACTCTCTGCAGAATTTTGATCTTCCTTCTTCCTAACTCCTGCTTGCTGAAGGCCCGATCAAGCTTTAGTTAGCTTCTCGTTTTTTCTCTTGGCCTCTCTAGGAGGACCAGACAGACCTCTCGGTCTATCGTTTAGCTTCAGTCCTGCTCGATCTAGCTTTCCCAAGGCTCGATCTAGCTCTATTCGCCCCGCTAGAGGGCTCTCTAAGACCCCTCGGTCTTAGTGTTAGCTCCGGTACAGCTCGGTCGTGCTTGCTGAAGGCCCGATCAAGCTTTAGTTGGCTTCTCGTACTTTCTCTTGGCCTCTCTAGGAGGACCAGACAGACCTCTCGGTCTATCCTTTAGCTTCAGTCCTGCTCGATCTAGCTTTCCCAAGGCTCGATCTAGCTCTATTCGCCCCGCTAGAGGGCTCTCTAAGACCCCTCGGTCTTAGTGTTATCTCCTGTAATGCCTAACCAAGCTTACTACAGGCCTTGGTCAGGTCTTTATCGGTCACCGATTAGTAACAGACCGATCATAGGGCCTTCCACCCTATCTGGGTTGAGGTCTTTAGTCCAGCCATATTTTGACAAGACACCTCCCCCTAATAATGCCCCACACATAGAATTACTGTTTATGCAGCTTTTCACTTGTGAAATTTTTAATTTTCGCAATTATTATAGAATAAGTGTTTGCGCAGCTTTTCATAGGTCGAGCTCTAGCTAGCTAGCTCAAGCTAGCTAGCTAGCTCAAGCTCAAGCTATCTAGCTCAAGCTCAAGCCAGCTAGCTCAAGCTCAAGCTAGCTAGCTAGCTCAAGCTCAAGCTAGCTAGCTAGCTCAAGCTCAAGCTAGCTAGCTCAAGCTCAAGCTAGCTAGCTCAAGCTCAAGCTAGCTAGCTAGCTCAAGCTCAAGCTCAAGCTAGCTAGCTCAAGCTCAAGCTCAAGCTAGCTAGCTAGCTCAAGCTCAAGCTAGCTAGCTAGCTCAAGCTCAAGCTAGCTAGCTAGCTCAAGCTCAAGCTAGCTAGCTCAAGCTCAAGCTCAAGCTCAAGCTAGCTAGCTAGCTCAAGCTAGCTAGCTAGCTCAAGCTCAAGCTAGCTAGCTAGCTCAAGTTCAAGCTAGCTAGCTAGCTCAAGCTCAAGCTAGCTAGCTAGCTCAAGCTCAAGCTAGCTAGCTCAAGCTCAAGCTAGCTAGCTCAAGCTCAAGCTAGCTAGCTAGCTCAAGCTCAAGCTCAAGCTAGCTAGCTCAAGCTCAAGCTCAAGCTAGCTAGCTAGCTCAAGCTCAAGCTAGCTAGCTAGCTCAAGCTCAAGCTCAAGCTAGCTAGCTAGCTCAAGTTCAAGCTAGCTAGCTAGCTCAAGCTCAAGCTAGCTAGCTCAAGCTCAAGCTAGCTAGCTCAAGCTCAAGCCAGCTAGCTCAAGCTCAAGCTCAAGCTAGCTAGCTAGCTCAAGCACAAGCTAGCTAGCTAGCTCAATCTCAAGCTAGCTAGCTCAAGCTCAAGCTAGCTAGCTCAAGCTCAAGCTAGCTAGCTAGCTCAAGCTCAAGCTCAAGCTAGCTAGCTCAAGCTCAAGCTCAAGCTAGCTAGCTAGCTCAAGCTCAAGCTAGCTAGCTAGCTCAAGCTCAAGCTCAAGCTAGCTAGCTCAAGCTCAAGCTCAAGCTAGCTAGCTAGCTCAAGCTCAAGCTGGCTAGCTAGCTCAAGCTCAAGCTAGCTAGCTAGCTCAAGCTCAAGCTAGCTAGCTCAAGCTCAAGCTCAAGCTCAAGCTAGCTAGCTAGCTCAAGCTAGCTA
>NW_027450252.1:0-7500 GCF_964194025.1 Convolutriloba macropyga | reverse complement strand
GGTCCGTGTTTCAAGACGGGCTGTAGAGAGCATTGAATAGGAAGTTGAGGTCAGACAGGCAATCAAGATCAATTTATCTCATTTTGTTTAGAATCAACAAGAAGAATTCCGAGGAAAACTTCTGCTCGATTCATTAACAAGATTTGCCAAAAGACGACAACTACACTACTCGGTAGCCGAGAATATAATATCAAGGCATTGAGTATGGTAACGCTCACTCCAGTTCCCCTTCAACAGTTTCACGTACTTTTCACTCTCTCTTCAGAGTGCTTTTCAACTTTCCCTCACGGTACTTGTTTACTATCGGTCTCGCTTTATAATTAGCTTTTGGAGAGACATATCTCCAGCTTCGAGTTGCACTTTCAAACAACTCTACTCATAGGAATGAGCCATTATGACTGGTATCGAAAATGACCTTTACAGGATTTTCACCTTCTTTGATGCTACTTTCCAGTAGACATCAGGACAAATTCACCAGTCTAGCATCAAACCATACCGGACACCGAGAAATGTTGCCATTTCTCTTCCCGATGAGCTTTTCCCTGTTCATTCGCCATTACTAAGGGATTCTCAGTTGATTTCTTTTCCTCCCCTTACTGATATGCTTAAGTTAAGGGGGTTCTCTCGCCCAATTCAGGTTATGTAGTTGATTGTCTCTTAATTGGTTCACTGACCAATATGAGACAGAAACCGATTCAGCAGTTTTGTTCGCTACTACTATCAAACACAGGTCGAAGTTTCCATTCAGTCATTAATTCCAACTTTCAAATGTTGTTGTTTCAGCTTTCGCTTACTAGAAGC
This sequence comes from Convolutriloba macropyga, assembly GCF_964194025.1. Taxonomy (NCBI): domain Eukaryota; kingdom Metazoa; phylum Xenacoelomorpha; order Acoela; family Convolutidae; genus Convolutriloba; species Convolutriloba macropyga. Next base: position 6,699 of record NW_027450252.1, on the reverse strand, counting down.
AACATAATACTCGCTGCAATACAGACCTCGGGAAACCCTCACCGTGAATAAGGTTCACTCACATATTTCACTACATTTTGCGTGGGATTGGAGATGAGGCTACTCGTTCTTGCTCAGTACTAGGCTGAAAATTAACGAAACTTCGTTACAAACGTTCACATGTTGATGTTTCCGCTTTCGCGTACTCGAAACAACATAATACTAGTCTTTGTAATTTAGTTTCATAATTTCAACTGTTCTCATGCAGAATTTTTGCTCATTCTTATCCCAAATTTTGACCTGGCTACTAGTTACACTCCTTGTACTTATTGCAAAATGACCACAAATTTCAACAGCTTTCACATGTTGCTGTTTCGGCTTTCGCTTACTACAGTCAACATAATACTCGTTGCAAAATAAGTGCTCGGCATCTGCAATTTTCCAAAGACGAAGTTTCGCCAGTTCAATTTTCGCTCGCCAATTATGGCTACTAATTCACACGGTACTGAGCTCAACAACATTAAATTTGTTCAGCAAGACTTTCACATGTTGATGTTTTGGCTTTCGCCTACTAGAAGCAACATAATACTCGTCTTGTTAGCTCATTCAATGAGAATAGCTTTTCCCGTTGAGAATTTTTGCCTTCAATTGGCGTTGTAGTGAGTTTGGCTACTCAGATCACCAAATACTTGTGACAATTCGAACCAGAAATGTTTTCAATTTTCACATGCTGATGTTTCGGATTCAACCTACTAGAAGCAGCATAATACTTGTATTCAACAATTTCTGTATCAAATCCCAGTTTTCTCTGGTGCATCTTTGCCAAACTATTCCAAACTGCCTGAGTCTGAATACCAATTACAGGTACTAGTAAATGCACGTTACTAAGGACTATATAGTTCTAGGTTACTGTACACAACGACGTTCACATGTTGATGTTTCAGCTGCCGCTTACTAGAAACAACATAATACTTATCGTGCATACCTTTCCATAACTTGTCCTTTTCAGATGCATTAGTTTCCCTTTGTCTTGGCTTCTACAGTCAGACTGGCTACTAGTAACAGCACAGTACTAATCACATATCGTTCTACAGTTTGCAGACAACTTTCACATGTTGATGTTTCAGCTTTCGCCTACTAGAAACAACATAATACTCGCTGTATACATTTGTAGTTCTCTATGTAACTTTCATGTGAAGAAGTTTCGCCAGTCTTTTTGACTGTCTCAAATCTGAGTCATGCTTAGGCTACTAGTTGCTTCATAGTACTTATCGCCTCGAGATCATTGAACAAAACTTGATTTTCACATGTTGCTGTTTCAGCTTCCGCTTACTAGAAACAACATAATACTAGTCTCATTAAGTTCCGTCTCTTTGCAATTTTCTTATGAAGAAAATTCGCCATCACAATGACTCCAGCAGTTCTTGATCAAGGAATGCAATCATTGATCAGAATGCTATTATTTGAATCGGTTCTGCTTTAAGTGTTCCAATTTTATTGGAAGCACCAACAATAGAACATCAATGTGTTCAATCGAGAGTTATATAACCCTGAATCGGACGCAGTCAACAGCCGAAGCCGAGACCGCCTTTTGCGTTAGAGAGGTCGGTAAACAAATCTTGCGATTCATACCGAATTAACACATATAGCTGTGCTCCTCTTCGTAAAGCGAGCCAAGTGATCCCCTGTTGAAGGATGTATTTGGACCAATCTAGTAGCATTTGGTTTCCAACAAGCTCTCCCAAGTTAGCTTACTTATTGGGCTTTTCAACCAATTCGGTTGGCTACAAGCATCATCAAAGTACTAGCCACAGTTTGATCGCAAAATTCTACGACTTTCACATGTTGATGTTTCGGCTTGCGCTTAGCCTACTATAAGCAACATAATACTAGTCATATCATAGAGCGTGATCAGCTTGTGACGTTCTCATGATGAAGTTTCACCAACAGTGTCTCACTTCGAGCTTAAATCCAGCTACTAGTAACTACACAGTACTGACTGCAACGATAACTTTTATCTATACCTTTCACATGCTGCGCTTTCGGCCAGGGCCTACTAACGTCAACATAATACTCGATATAAACTTTTGTTCATGATGCAGCTTCCCCATGCAGAAGTTTCGCCTTCAAATGCTCTCTTGGCCATATGACGTAAGAAAAGGTTACTAGTAACATCACAGTACTAGCCACAGTTTGATTGCAAAATTCTACGACTTTCACATGTTGATGTTTCGGCTTGCGCTTAGCCTACTAGAAGCAACATAATACTAGTCATATCATAGAGCGTGATCAGCTTGTGACGTTCTCATGATGAAGTTTCACCAACAGTGTCTCATTTCGAGCTTAAATCCAGCTACTAGTAACTACACAGTACTGACTGCAACGCTAACTTTTATCTATACCTTTCACATGCTGCGCTTTCGGCCAGGGCCTACTAACGTCAACATAATACTCGATATAAACTTTTGTTCATGATGCAGCTTCCCCATGCAGAAGTTTCGCCTTCAAATGCTCTCTTGGCCATATGACGTAACACAAGGTTACTAGTAACATCACAGTACTAGCCACAATTTGATCGCAAAATTCTACGACTTTCACATGTTGATGTTTCGGCTTGCGCTTAGCCTACTAGAAGCAACATAATACTAGTCATATCATGGAGCGTGATCAGCTTGTGACGTTCTCATGATGAAGTTTCACCAACAGTGTCTCATTTCGAGCTTAAATCCAGCTACTAGTAACTACACAGTACTGACTGCAACGATAACTTTTATCTATACCTTTCACATGCTGCGCTTTCGGCCAGGGCCTACTAATGTCAACATAATACTCGATATAAACTTTTGTTCATGATGCAGCTTCCCCATGCAGAAGTTTCGCCTTCAAATGCTCTCTTGGCCATATGACGTAACACAAGGTTACTAGTAACATCACAGTACTAGCCACAATTTGATCGCAAAATTCTACGACTTTCACATGTTGATGTTTCGGCTTGCGCTTAGCCTACTAGAAGCAACATAATACTAGTCATATCATAGAGCTTGATCAGCTTGTGACATTCTCATGATGAAGTTTCACCAACAGTGTCTCATTTTGAGCTTAAATCCAGCTACTAGTAACTACACAGTACTGACTGCAACAATAACTTTTATCTATACCTTTCACATGCTGCGTTTTCGGCCAAGGCCTACTAACGTCAACATAATACTCGATATAAAATTTTGATCATGATGCAGCTTTCCCATGCAGAAGTTTCGCCTTCAAATGCTCTCTTGGCCATATGACGGAACACCAGGTTACTAGTAACATCACAGTACTAGCCACAGTTTGATTGCAAAATTCTACGACTTTCACATGTTGATGTTTCGGCTTGCGCTTAGCCTACTAGAAGCAACATAATACTAGTCATATCATAGAGCGTGATCAGCTTGTGACGTTCTCATGATGAAGTTTCACCAATAGTGTTTCATTCGAATTGGTTCTGCTTTAAGCTCTCCAATTGTTTTGGATGAACCAGTTTTGCCCTTCGAAGCCACTTTTGTGAGCTTTTGTGGGTCTTTACCAAGAGGATATACCTCAAGGCCTCTTTCAATTCCTTTAAGTTCTTTCAACTCCTTTACAGTTTCTAGGTTCACATAGCTGCAAACCTTATTTCTAGTTTTAAGTCTGGCCAACTTGGGGAGAGTTGGTGCAGACCGTGACCAATTCTAGTAGGATGCCACAACAAGAATGTGATCAACTTAGCTTGTCGATGAACCTGCCCCACATTCAAACAACTCTATCGCCTTTTCCTCGTATAGTTATATGCGAGGGCCTCTCATAGAGAGCGCTGTTAGCAACCTTTTCCACATAGACGATAAAGTTGTGAGTGTTTTGCACATGGCTGTTGTCATCACCACGTGACGAGTCGACTCAGCTTGACTCTCTACACTCCGACAAGCTTTGCACATACGCCTTTAGTTCAGTATGTGTCTTTAATCTGACTCCGGTGCCTCAAGCCGGAAAAATTGTCAGATTATGATCATTATCGGTTAGTCATCCCGATGCAAGATCGTATCGTACTGTCTTTGTCTACCTCCAGATTCCGAAGAACAGGAGGAGACTCTCCCAGACCTACATATCTGGGAGAATGTTCAGAGGGCGAGAAGCTGTGGATTACTCTCCCCTAAGAACTGACTAAACTTTACCCTCGTCCAAGGTAAGTTTATTTTAGCTAGCCTTCTATGTAAAGGATCTGAGGCTAAGCTGTGTTTTTTCGAGCCTTTGGCTCGGAGCAAGTTCAGTGGGCGCCCCGAGTAGCTCAACTCTTTCCCACTGAACAGCGCAACGCTCTGTCACTCGCTGGGATTTTTGCGTGTCGGTTCTAACCACGCGACTTGTGGACCTTTTTAGGCCTTTCTCATTCACAAGTCTATAGCTGGGCTTCTATAACCCAGCTTCTGAGATCTAGATAGCTGCAGTTCTGCTAGGCTGCTTTTGCTAACTAGTCTCCCTTTAAGCAGTCCCTTGCCATGACTGCTGAACTATGTATCCACACAAGTAGTTTTTGAGCTCGATACATAATTCGAGATTGGTTGCCAAGCAATCTCTAGCGACAGAGCGTCATGCGCACTACAGACATGGCCTCTACCAGCAGCCATGCCCGAAGGAATCAATCACTGATCCTTCCGCAGGTTCCCCTACGGAAACCTTGTTACGACTTTTACTTCCTCTAGACAATTAAGCTCGATCCGCTTCATCCCGTTGCCGGAGACCGAAGTCCCAACAGTAGGAATTTGCAATTCTTGCTTAACTATCCAATCAGTAGTAGCGACGGGCGGTGTGTACAAAGGGCAGGGACGTAATCCCTATGAGTTGTTGACTCATAAGTACCAGGAATTCCTGGTTCACGTCTGCAAGTTACAACAGACGATCCCCTTGAAGCGCTGTACTTTTCTCTGATTGCCCAGTCCATTTCGGACCAAGGGCTGAGTACTCAATCTAAAAGTACACAGTGTAGCGCGCGTGCAGTCCAGAACATCTAAGGGCATCACAGACCTGTTATAGCCTCACTTCATCTGCGGTATTTAATTCCGCATAGTTCCTCTAAGAAGTGTTTGAATTCACATATAGTGAATTTCATTATTTAGATGGAGAAGATCTCGTTCGTTATCGGAATTAACCAGACAGATCACTCCACTAACTAAGAACGGCCATGCACCACCGCCCATATAATCATGAAAGATATTCAATCTGTCAATCCTTAAGATGTCTGGACCGGGTGAGTTTTCCCGTGTTGAGTCAAATTAAGCCGCAGGCTCCACTCCTGGTGGTGCCCTTCCGTCAATTCCTTTAAGTTTCGATTTTGCAACCATACTTCCCCCGGAACCAATAAACTTTGGTTTCCCGGTTAATCTCTTGCCAAGTCAAGATCGACTTTGACAAATTGTAGGTTGGTATAGTTTATGGTCAGAATTACGAGGGTATCTAATCCTCTTCAATACTCTGACTTTCGTTCTTGATTAATGAAAACATTCTTGGCAAATGCTTTCGCAGTAGTTTGTCTTGCCACGATCCAAGAATTTCACCTCTAACGTAGCAATACAAATGCCCCCGTCTGTTCCTTTCAATCATTACCGCACTCAGCCAACCGGCATCAATCGAGTAGCGGGTCATTCTCCATTATTCCATGCTTTATTATTCGATCCCAAAGGATGCTTTGAACACTCTAATTTTCTCAGGGTGAAAACACCGTTTCCACAGTTCGTCACATTTAAGTGCAAACTATTTCTTCGATGCGAAGGATGAGCGGAACGAGTCAACAGATTTAACTGAAGACCATGTTGCCGTTCTACTCAAACAGATCCAACTATGAGCTTTTTAAACGCAGCAACTATTGCATACGCTTGTAGAGGCTGGTATTACCGCGGCTGCTGGCACCAGACTTGCCCTCTACTCGTTCATCAATGGAGCTTTTAAGTCCATTCCATTCTGATTACAAACCATAAAGGTTCATATCATTATTTCTAGTCACTACCTCCTCGTGCGGAGAGTGGGTAATTTGCGTGCCTGCTGCCTTCCTTGGATGTGGTAGCCGTTTCTAAGGCTCCCTCTCCGGAATCGAACCCTGATTCCCCGTTACCCGTCACAACCATGGTAGTCCGTTACACTACCATCATAGGTTGATAGGTCAGAAATTCGGAAGTTCCGTCCCCAAGCCGAAGCTATCTGGGATCTTTCAGTTACTAGGACTCATCACGGGATGTGTCTGTACTTAGCAAATCACCCGGTGTAGTCTTGTAAAAGTCTCCGACAGTGTCGGACAATCAGCATGCATTAGCTGCAGGGTTACCGCAGTTATTCATTTAGCTTGCAAATCAACTAATAGATAGTAACTGATTTAATGAGCCATTCGCGGTTCCACTATTTCAAGCTTCGCTTGCACATGCATGGCTTAGTCTTTCAGACAAGCATATGGCAACTGACAGGATCAATCAGTTTAATTGTACTTTGAACAATCTTTCGATTTGTTCGAATTTAGAAAGACATAGCCTTGCGGCCTCGTCAATCTTGCTTTGAGCTTTTTAAATCACGAAGAGTTTCAATGCATGCTTTGGCATGGCTACTAGTTACTACACAGTACTCTACACACTTAGAGTTACCCACGATTACACATTTCACATGCTGATGTTTCGGCTCGCGCGTACTAGAAACAGCATAATACTATGTGTACTGGTAGAT